>NC_038250.2:36080591-36166042 GCF_000004515.6 Glycine max | reverse complement strand
CCAAAGGTTCATAATAGCTAGTTAGTGTTGGTTTTTAATTCTTTTGTGTTTTATGTTTAATTGTTAGTATTGTGTTAGTATGTGTGTTTAGTGTCCTGGTATTTTGTTTAGTGTGTGTTCTGTTTCAGTTTTCCTATTAAGCGTTTCCCCTGTTTCAGTTTTGGGTGTTTTGTTGTCAATAGTGTTTTGCGACGGACTTAGCGACCACTTTTGCTTGCGGCAAAACAGAGTAGTAGTAGAAATCAAGTAGAGACGGATTTTAGCGACCACCCATGCTGAATTATTTTTTGTTTTAGTAGCTAGGGTTGTTATTTTTGGCCGAATTTTTTTGTGGTAACTTCTTTTAATCTATATTTTGTGGGAAAAATAGATAGAGCCTTTAGTTTGGTCAGATAGTAGCAAATTTTGTGTTTGTCGAAACTTCAAACGACCATAACTTTTGCTCTGGTTATCAGAATCGCAATTATTATATATGTATTTGGGGTAGAAAAAAATTTCCTATGCCATGGTAGCCGGCCAAGCCGGCTGAGGTCTCCATCGTCCAAAAATAGTGATTCTGTCAAAAGTTTTTTATTTTTCAAGTTTTATTCACTTATTTTTCTTAACCTACCATTTTTAGCTTCCTTAGTTAGACTTTGAATTTTTGCCTGAAATTTTTTGTGCTATCTTCTCATCATTTTATAAGGTTGCTCACAAAATTTCAAGTCATTTGGATATCATTTGAGGGTAGCTGTAGTTCAAACCTGCACCTTTATTTACATGACAAGGCAACTAGTTGTGCATGCTGAATGTAGTGTATGACTAGAGGCAGTCCATCTGACTTACAACTCTTTGATCCTGAGATAGATAGGACATTTCATAGATTAGTTAGGCATCATTTTATACCTTTTGATCATCCTGAGCATTCCATTACTGGTGAATCTGTGCATTCTGTTATTGGTGATTTTGAGCATCCTAATTTGGAGCATTATAATTTTGAGCATTCTGATTCTGAGCATTCTGATTTTGAACATTCTGAGAACATGGCACAACCTCCACCCCGTGATAGGACTCTAAGGGAAATGGCTGCACCTGATTTCACCTACGAAAGCTTGTATATCCAATACCCTGATGAGGATGTCCCATATGTTCTTAAAACTAGACTGATTCATTTGCTTCCAAAGTTTCATGGCCTTGCAGGTGAAGACCCGCACAAACATTTGAAGGAATTTCATATTGTCTGCTCCACCATGAAACCCCCAGATGTCCAAGAGGACCACATATTTCTGAAGGCTTTCCCTCATTCTTTAGAGGGAGTGGCAAAGGACTAGCTGTATTACCTTGCTCCAAGGTCCATCACAAGCTGGGATGACCTGAAGAGAGTATTCTTAGAAAAAATTTTCCTTGCTTCCAGGACCACAACCATCAGGAAGGATATCTCAGGTATTAGACAACTCAGTGGAGAGAGCCTGTATGAATACTGGGAGAGATTTAAAAAACTATGTGCCAGTTGCACTCACCATCAGATTTCGGAGCAGCTTCTTCTCCAATATTTTTATGAAGGACTCAGTAATATGGAGAGAAGTATGATAGATGCTTCCAGTGGTGGAGCCCTTGGAGACATGACTCTTGCTGAAGCCAGAAATTTAATTGAGAAAATGGCTTCCAACTCCCAGCAGTTTAGCGCCATAAATGATGCTATAGTCATTAGAGGAGTGCATGAGGTAGCTACAAACTCAACTGCATCATCTGAAACTAAGAAGCCCTAATCTCAGATGGTCCAGCCCTCAGCAACAACAACAGCAGCCTGCTCCTTCCTTCCAAAATGCTGCTGGCCCAAGCAGACCATACATTCCTCCACCAATCCAACAACAGCAACAGCCCCAGAAAAAACCAATAGTTGAGGCCCTTCCGCAACCTTCCCTCGAAGAACTTGTGAGGCAAATGACTATGCAGAACATGCAGTTTCAATAAGAGACCAGAGCTTCCATTTAGAGCTTGACTAATCATATGGGACAATTAGCTACACAATTGAATCAACAACACTCCCATAATTCTGACAAGCTACCTTCTCAAGCTGTCCAAAATCCCAAAAATGTCAGTGCCATTTCATTGAGGTTGGGAAAGCAGTGTCAAGGACCTCAACCCGTAGCACCTTCCTCATCTGCAAATGAACCTGCCAAACTTCACTCTACTCCAGAAAAAGGTGATGACAAAAATTTACCTAACAATTTCTGTGCAGGTGAATCTTCTTCCATAGGTAATTCTGATTTGCAGAAGCAGCACATTCCCCCTCTTCCATTCCCTCCAAGAGCAGTTTCCAACAAAAAAAAGGAAGAGGTAGAGAAAGAGATCTTGGAAACATTTAGAAAAGTAGAGGTAAATATACCTCTGCTGGATGCAATTAAGCAAATTCCAAGATATGCTAAATTCTTGAAGGAGCTGTGCACTAATAAGCGAAAGCTTAAAGGAAGTGAACGAATTAGCATGGGCAGAAATGTCTCCGCATTGATTGGTAAATCTGTTCCCCAAATTCCTGAAAAATGTAAAGATCCAGGTACATTCAGCATACCTTGTATTATAGGGAATAGTAAGTTCGACAATGCCATGCTAGATTTAGGAGCTTCTGTTAGTGTTATGCCTCTGTCTATTTTTAATTCTCTATCTCTAGGTCCCTTGCAGTCAACTGATGTGGTAATTCATTTAGCTAATAGAAGTGTTGCCTATCCTGTTGGTTTCATAGAAGATGTCTTAGTTAGAGTTGGTGAACTGATTTTCCCTGTTGATTTTTATATTTTGAATATGGAAGATGGATTTTCTCAAGGATCAGTTCCCATCATTCTAGGCAGACCCTTTATGAAAACTGCTAGAACGAAGATAGATGTTTATGCAGGCACACTATCCATGGAGTTTGGTGATATAACTGTTCATTTTAATATTCTGGATGCTATGAAATACCCATCTGAAGATCCTTCTGTATTTCGTGCTGAATTAATTGACCATGTTGTTGATGAATACATGACTGATCTTTACTCTAATCTGCATGCCTCTCGCTCTTCATGCATTGAGTCTGAAATTGTACTTGATCATATGTCTGAATTTGATGCTGAGAGTGAATCTGAAAGTGATATTGATTGCATGTCTGGTGGTGGTGTTTTACCTCTTGAGATTGATTTTATAGAGTCAGATAGGACTAACCATGTTTCAGGAAGTACACATACCTCTGACTTTCTTTATGAGGTACAGGCTGAGAAACCATCTCCTTCAACAACTATCCAGCCGACCACACCAGAATTGAATCCTCTGCCATCAAATTTGAAATACGCTTACTTGGATGATAGCAAAAGTTTTCCAGTGATTATATCTGCCTCCCTTGCTGATGAGCAAGAGGAGAAGTTGTTGTCTGTTCTCAAGAAGAATAAGAAGGCTATAGGCTGGACCCTGGCGGACATTCCTGGTATTAGCCCACCCACATGTATGCATCGAATAAATATAGAGGATGGGGCTAAACCAGTAAGACAGCCACAGGGAAGACTCAACCCGGTGATTCTTGATGTAGTGAAGAAGGAGATAACCAAGCTATTGCAAGCTGGAATCATTTATCCTATCTCCGACAGCCAATGGGTGAGTCCCGTCCAGGTAGTCCCGAAGAAGACCGGCGTCACAGTGATAAAAAATGAGAAGGAGGAGCTGATTCCTACTCGGGTGCAGAACAGTTGGAGAGTCTGCATTGACTATAGGAGGCTGAACCAAGTTACCAAAAAAGACCATTTTCCCCTGCCATTCATTGACCAAATGCTTGAACGCCTGGCAGGTAAATCTCACTACTGTTTCCTTGATGGTTTTTCTGGTTATATGCAAATTACTATTGCTCCTGAGGATCAGGAAAAGACCACATTCACTTGCCCCTTCGACACTTTTGCCTATAGGAGGATGCCTTTCGGCCTGTGCAATGCCCCTGGTACCTTCCAGCGGTGCATGATTAGTATTTTCAGTGATTTCTTAGAAAATTGCATAGAGGTGTTTATGGATGATTTCACTGTATATGGATCCTCTTTTGATGGTTGTTTGGATAGTTTGGAAAAAATTTTGAATAAATGCATTGAAACTAACCTTGTTCTAAATTTTGAAACATGTCATTTTATGGTTGAGCATGGTATAATTTTAGGCCACATTATTTCCAATAAGGGTATTGAAGTAGATCCTGCAAAAATTTCTGTTATTTCACAATTGCCTTACCCCTCTTGTGTGCGAGAGGTGTGATCTTTTCTTAGTCATGCAAGATTCTACAGGCGCTTTATATGGGATTTTAGCAAAGTAGCCCTTCCACTGTCCAACTTGTTGCAAAAGGAGGTGGAGTTTGACTTTAATGACAGATGCAAAGAGGCTTTTGATTGCCTCAAAAGAGCGCTGACTACCACCCCCATCATCCAGGCACCCGATTGGACAACCCTTTTTGAGCTTATGTGTGATGCATCAAATTATGCATTGGGGGCTGTCCTTGCTCAGAAAATTGATAAATTGCCCAGGGTGATATACTATGCTTCTAGGACTTTAGATGATGCCCGAGCAAATTATACTACTACTGAGAAGGAGCTTCTAGCCATAGTTTTTGCTCTTGAAAAATTTCGATCTTATTTGCTTGGTACCCGCATTATTGTTTATACTGACCATGCAGCTCTAAAGTACTTGTTGAAGAAGGCTGATTCTAAGCCTAGGTTGATTTGATGGATGCTCTGGCTTCAAGAATTTGACTTGGAGATCCGTGATAGGAGCGGAGCACAAAATTTAGTTGTTGATCATTTGAGTTGGATCGAACGTGTATCGGATGCGAATTCACCCATTCGGGATGATTTCCCAGATGATCATTTGTATATACTGTATAGTATTTCTGACTCTCTTTCTACTCCCTGGTTTGCTAACATTGTCAATTATTTAGTTGCTTCTGTTTTTCCTCCCTTAGCATCTAAAGCCCAAAAAGATAAAATTAAAAGTGATGCTAAGCATTTTATTTGGGATGACCCCTACTTGTGGAAATTGTGCAGTGATCAGGTCATTAGACAATGCATTCCAGATCATGAGACTGACTCATTCCTGCAGTTCTATCATTCTTCCGCATCGGGAGGTCATCTGGGTGTTCAAAGGATAGCTCGCAAAGTGCTTGATTGTGGTTTTTATTGGCCTACCAGTTTTAAGGATGCGTGGAAGATCTGCAGCACTTGTGAGCAGTGTTAGAGAGCAGGAAATACACTTACATGGCGACAACAAATGCCTCAGCAACCTATGCTATTATGTTAGGTGTTTGATGTCTGGGGTATAGATTTCATGGGCCCTTTTCCTGTCTCTTTTGGTTATGTTTACATTCTCCTTGCAGTTGACTATGTTTCAAAATTGGTGGAAGCCAAGCCCACTAGAACTAATGATGCTAAAGTTGTTGCAGATTTTGTCAGGTCTAATCTGTTTTGCAGGTTTGGAGTACCTAAAGCAATTGTTAGTGATCAAGGAACCCATTTTTGCAACAGAACAATGCATGCCCTGCTTGAAAAGTACGGGGTGGTACAAAGGGTATCCACACCATACCACCCCCAGGCCAATGGACAGGCAGAAATTTCTAACAGGGAGATTAAGAGAATTTTAGAGAAGATTGTGCAGCCAAGCAGGAAGGATTGGAGTACCAGGCTTGATGATGCTCTCTGGGCACATCGGACTGCCTACAAAGCACCCATAGGAATGTCTCCTTATCGGGTTGTCTTTGGAAAGGCATGTCATCTTCAAGTGGAAATTGAGCACAAAGCATACTAGGCAGTGAAGACTTGCAACTTCTCCATGGATCAAGCTGGTGAGGAAAGAAAGTTGCAACTGAGTGAGTTAGATGAAATCCGCCTAGAAGCCTACGAGAATGCCAAGTTCTACAAAGAAAAGACCAAGAAGTTCCATGATAGCATGATAGTTAAGAAGGACTTCATGGTGGGGCAAAAAGTGCTATTGTATAATTCTAGGCTTGGACTCATGAGTGGTAAGTTGAGGTCTAAGTGGATTGGTCCTTTTGTTGTTACTAATGTTTTTCCTTATGGTACAGTTGAGATCAAAAGCGACTCCACAAACAAGAGCTTCAAGCTCAACGGCCATCGACTTAAGCCATTCGTCACGAACCCTTCTTTAGTGGACGTAGTGGTGGAAGAGACTTCCTTACTCCACCCTACTCTTCCTCCACCATGACTTAAGGAGTTCTTCTCTTCCTATCTCCTTCCTTGCTTTTATTACACTTGTCCGATTCTATTTGATGATTTAATTGTTTTTAATCCCTTAATTGTGCTACATTGAGGACAATGTGTTGTTTAAGTATGGGGGGGGGGGGGAAGTGTTCTTTGGTTTTTGGTTTTGTTAATTTGTTAGTTGTGTTAATTTGTTAATGTCGTTAGTTTCGTCGGATTTTTAGTTTAATATTTTGGGTCAATTCTGTGCGCATGTACAACTTTGCATGTTTTTCTTTGAATCATAGGATATGTTCAAGAAATGGGTAATTGTTTTGAAAATAAAAGTTTTTGACATTTTGTGACTTGAAATCTTTGATTCTCCTCTACATGTCATGATAGTTTTGAAAGCTCAATTTGAAAGTGATGAGTTTACCTTTGTGAGAATTTGAGCCATTCATCATCATAATCATTTGGTGTGTTTTGCCCCATTGATTGCTTGCACAATAGCCTTGGCTTGATTCTTGTTGATGCTTCCTAATTCACATGCATATTTGGATATGATAGAGGCAATTTTGTTCTTATAAGCTTCTAGCCAAATAGACTTACCTTGACTTAATTCCTTTGATATCCCTTTTGAGCCTTGTTTCCCTTTCCTTGTTTTGAAGCTCACTACAAGCCTTAAGTGAAAAACCATGATATCACCATACCCTTAAGGAATTTTGGAGCTTTGGAATTGTTTTGGGAATAAGTGTGGGGGTTTTTGTTTCATTGGATAACATGTTTTGTTGGCCATGCTTCATGATATATTTTGAGCCATACTTGATGTACATTGCATATTGGTTAAATGTTGGACATGCTGAATATGGTGTTGTTTCTCAAAGGCCACAGAATAAATAAAAAAAACAAAAAAACAAAAAAAAATTATAAAAAAAAATTGAAAAAGAAAAAGAAAAGCAGTAAAGTTGAGTGAATAAGATCTTAAATGACAAAAGAATGATGAGACTCTTGGTTCTACTCTTTATGTTTAAATTTTATCTTTACTTCTTTTTATTTTCTTATGTTTTCTTATTATGCACTTATTCCCCATTGCTCCTCTATTCCTTTGGGATTTAGCCACTTATTCCATATTTTTCCATACCTTGTCCTTGGCCCCATTACAACCTTAAAAGACCTTTTGATCCTCATGTGCTTGTGTTTATGGGTTGATTGTCAATTTTAGAATCTTGCCAAGTTTATGTGGTGTTTGTTTTCATGGGTGCTTTGAGGGTAAATAGTAGCCTAAACACTTGAGAGATAGAGTGTATATCTTGTGAGGCTTTATCACTTTTCATTCTTGAGCTGATTAACTATTTTGCCATGATTGCGTTGCTTGGATGATTTTCATGAATGTCTTGACTTTTTGGATCTCCTTATGTTAGATGTTACCCATTCCTTTCATTCCTTGATGTTCATTGACAAATATGTGAATGTTTTCGTTTGTCTCTCTTTGATATCCTTGGATTTTGTTTTTTGTTTCATTTTGCCCAGGAGTGCAAAAGGCTAAGTATGGGGGGTTTTGATGTGCCATCATTTTCTTCTATTTTCTAAACCCTTTTTGCACCATTTTAATTACTGATTGGTCTTAATTGTCAATTAATTAGGCAGTTTTATTATTTGGGCTCATTTAGCTAATTTGATGTTTTTAATCTAATTTCAGGAATTAATGAAACATTGGGCTTAGCTAATTAGGCAGCGCTTACCTTAGTTAATTTCTAATTAGGAAATTTCGCAATTTTATTTTATGTGGTTCAGTGTTTATTTCGTTTTGGGCCAGAGTATTGTAATAGGGCCCAGTGACTTTGAGTGACTCTTTTTAAATAGCAGCCTTGGGATTCGTGCAGGGCATTCTGTTAGACTATTATTCAGAGCTTAGGGTTTATGGTTTTGAAGTTTTTCTGTTCTAATGCTACTGTTTCGTTCTTAATGCAATTTTCGATTTCCTGCTTCTAATTACAATTTCGTTCTTGTTTCTTCTTCTACTTTCATTTACGTTTCTGTTTTCATTTTCGTTTCTGTCTCATTTACATTTCTGTTTATTTACGTTTCTGCTTCATGTTTCATTTACGTTTTCTGTTTGAATCTATGGAAGGCTAATTATTCTGATGTTGTTTCCTTTTGAGGAAGAAGCCCAACTCTCTTTGAGGTTTCGTTTATAATGTGGTTCCCTGACAGTTTTCCCTTCACCAGTTAACCCAAATTCGTGAACATTAATCAGTGCACGCTTCATGTTCGATTAATTGCCTCTGAGCCTAACTTGTGTTCTATTTTTAATGATAAGAAAGCAAAGAAGGCCTACATTACTTGGGATAACAATGATATGGACTCATCTAAAGATTCAGAAAATGAAGTTGTAAACCTGAGTCTGATGGCCAAGAATTATGAAAGCAATGAAGAGGTAACATCTTCTGACAACAACTTATCTATTTTATTTGATGAATTACAAGATGCATTCACAGATTTACATAAAGAATCAGTCAAACTTGCAAAACTAGTTTCATCTTCTAAGAAAATTATTTCAAACTTAGAAAGAGAAGTTTTAAAATTAAATGAAGAATTAGAAAATCTTAAGACTGAAGTTATAACATTAAGATCAACTGACAAATCATTCTTCTACCATAAAAATAATGCATGATAATTGTTAGTCGATGAATACGACTAACTTTTGTGTATAAAACCTGTGTAAATTGTATCAAACTCCTCCAATTTATGGTTATTTTGTAGTGTTGTAATTACTTTTGGGTAAAGATAGGTAATAAATACTTAGTACTTCCATTTTGTGTGTTTAATAATCATTTTCTCTCAATTTCAGGTTAATTAGGCGAGTTTGTATAGTGTTGATTTTCACCCTCTCGCTAAGCCAACCTGTCGGCTTAGCGAGCCATCCGCTGAGCGCAACACTCCTTTGCTGAGCACGAGGAAGAATATGGAAGAAGGATGAGTTGTGCATGTTCGCTGAGCGAAGGGCCATCCCGCTAAGCACACTACTTCAGTCCATTCGGTTTGTCAGGTCACTCTCACTAAGTAAGATCATAGGGAGACCAGTTAGGGTCACGATGTTTTACGAGAATGCTCCAATCCTTGAAGCTTCTGCATGTCTAGAGAGTTCTAGAGAGAGAAAGGTCTAAGTTTCAAAGAGTTTGAGAGATTTTGTTGTGTGTAGATCTGCAGAGACCAGAGCTTGAAGAGGAAGCCGTCCTGAGAGAGGTTTTAGAGGTGGAGGAGACATCCCCACTACTTGTATTTCTGCAATCTTTCATCTTTCTCTTCTCTTTGTTGTAAAGGAAGCTTCCCAGTTATGAAAAGCTAAATCCTCTATTGGATCTTCCTTGTAGGTACTTGATGCAAATATCTTTTTATCTATCTAATGATATTTTGTGTGTTCTCTATGCTATCAGTATTTCATTCTATTATGCTTTTACCTTGTTCACGTAGATGCATGCTTTGTTAGGGTCATTCAACAGTGGAAACTGGTATGATTCTTAGAACTTGATAGGACAGGGCTAGTTTGTCGTACTATCACGAGGGATCGGGGTACGATAACCTAGTTGTTGTATGTTTGTCTTAATGCGGTCATTGCCGAGTTTAATCCAACAAGAGGAATCTGTGGACGATGCTTGATCAGGATTAGGCTAGACTATCATGAGGAATTGGGGTTTAGCATTTCAGGAAACACCATAGAACGCATAAGCATTGTTAAGTAGAGAATATCCTTTTAACATCCGGCACCTATTAGGAAGACCAACGTGTCGTCTATTTGTCTTTACACATCATTACTCACGTGATTTTCCTTTTAATAGTTAGGTTACACACTTGTTCATAGTAAACATATCTCTTTTCACACTAGATACCTATTCACTGAAATAGTTTTACCAAGTAACACAAGTTCCCCGAGAGTTCGATACTCGGTTCTTACCGTTTTATACTACTTATGCGATCCGATGCAATTGCCGAAAATGAACAATAATATAGAAGCATCTAACTCTTGTAATTGTTGTAACAAGTACATAGAAGAAATCAAGGATTTGAAAAATTCTCTTGCCGAATTTTCTATTGGCAAAAATAATTTAGATATTATGTTAGGAAAGCAAAGATGTGTTTTTGATAAAGCAGGATTAGGATATAAACTTGATAAACAACAAAAATTTTATGAAAATTTCTTTGCATCCACACAAAAGAATAGTTCTCCCTTCTTAACTTCTTTTTATTGTGGAAACAAAGGACATGGTACATCTACATGCTATTTTAAGAAAAATAGTAATAATATCAAAATGATATGGGTCCCAAAAGGATCTTTTATTAAAACTAACACGCAAGGACCCAAGAAATTTTGGGTACCTAAGTCATAAACATGCTCATATAGGTTTCCTTGAAGAAGAGTTGGTACATAGATAGCGGGTGCTCTAAACATATGACAGGAGATGCATCAAAATTTACTCATTTTTCTCCCAAGAAAAGTGGGCATGTGACTTATGGCGACAACAATAAAGGTAGAATTATTGGAGTTGGAAAAATAGGTACAAATTCATCTACCTCCATTGAAAATGTTCTACTTGTTGAAGGTCTTAAGCACAATTTGCTAAGTGTCAGTCAATTATGTGATAAAGGCTATCTAGTATCATTTGACTCTCGTAACTGTGTCATTGAAAACAAACATGATAGAAATATAAAGCATATAGGCTACAGAAAAAATAATGTTTACATGATAAATTTAGATCAAAAACCAAATCATGATCAATGTTTTCTTAGTAAAGATGATGACCCTTGGTTATGGCATAGAAGAATTGTTCATATAAACATGGAACATTTAAATAAACTAATTTCTAAAGATTTAGTTATTGGTTTACTAAAACTTAAATTTGAAAAAGATAGATTATGTGATGCTTGTCAAAAAGGAAAACAAGTAAGGGTTTCTTTCAAATCAAAGAATATTGTGTCTACAACTCAACCCTTACAACTTTTGCATATGGATCTTTTTTGGTCCCTCTAGAACTACGAGTGTTGGAGGAAACTATTATGCTCTTGTTATTGTTGATGATTACTCTAGATCTACATGGATATTATTTCTCACTCATAAAAGAGATGTTTTTCATGTTTTCAAGAAACAAGCTAAAATTATTCAAAATAAGAAAAATCTCAAAATTACATCTATTAGGAGTGATCATGGAGGAGAATTTGAAAATAAAGATTTTGAATCATTTTGTGATGAGCATGGCATTGAACATAATTTTTCTGCACCTAGAACCCCTCAACAAAATGGAGTTGTTGAGAGGAAAAATAGATCCTTAGAAGAAATTTCCAGAACTTTGCTTAATGATACATTTCTTCCAAAATAATTTTGGGCTGAAGCTGTAAATACTGCATGTTACATCATGAATAGAGCTTTAATTAGACCCATCTTGAAGAAAACTCCATATGAATTATATAACGGAAGAAAACAAAACATTTAACATCTTCATGTGTTTGGATGTAAATGTTTTGTGCTAAACAATGGCAAAGATAATTTAGGAAAGTTTGATGCTAAATCTGATGAAGGTATATTCCTTGGCTGTTCATGGCACAGTAAAGCATTTAGAATTTATAACAAAAGAACTAAGATTATTGAAGAATCCATTCATATTGCTTTTAATGAAACTAATGCAATTTTTCCAAGAAAGGATATACTAGATAATATTTTAGAATCTTTAGAAGAAATGCATATTCATGGCGAAGATCACAAAGGCAAAGGAGAAGGAAATGATGAAGATTTTCACATTGATGAAACAAAAACTAATGTTGATCTTCAAAGAGAGTGGAGAACTTCTAGATACCATCCTCTTGACAACATTATCGGTGACATATCTAAAGGGGTAACAACTAGACACTCTCTCAAATATATTTGCAATAATATGGCTTTTGTTTCTTTGATTGAACCTAAAAATTTGAAAGAAGCTATAATTGATGAACATTGGATCATAGCTATGCATGAAGAGTTGAATCAATTTGAAAGAAATAAAGTTTGGGAATCAGTTGAGAAGCCTGAAAATCACCCTGTTATAGGACACAAAGTGGGTATTTAGAAACAAATTAGATGAAAATGGTATAGTCATTAGAAATAAGCCCAGGTTAGTAGCCAAAGTATACAATCAAGAAGAAGGGATAGATTATGAGGAAACATATGCTCCATGTTGGACAATTGTCCTTAGTTATCTTAAGAAGGGGTGAATTAATTTCCCACTAACAAACTTTTAACCCCCTTCTAAATGATAGGCTCAGAATGCAGAAGTAGAAGCAACAATCAATTTAATAATGTTCTTTAAACATGCAAGACAAAATTGATTGCAATAATATAAATGAGATAAGGGAAGAGAGAAATGCAAACTTGATTTATACTGGTTCGGCTAATTCTCGTGCCTACATCTAGTCCTCAAGCAACCCACTTGAGATTTTCCTTTCTCTTTGTAAAACTCTTTTACAAAGTCTGAACCACACAGGGACAACCCATCCCTTGTGTTCAGGAATCCTTACAACTTAAGAGACCCTCAGTCCCTTAAACAATCTCTTTGTATAAGAAGAAAGAAGAGGAATTCTCTCTTGAAGAGAAGGTTATTACAATTGAAGTCCATGGATGAACTCTTAATGGATTTGCAAGTGTTTGCCCAAGAGTTTCTCGAGAGAGCATTTGGCAATGAAGTTCTCTTGGAATATCTCTCTCATTTTTTTTGAAGTCAAACACACACATATATATAGGCCCTTCGTGCCTTTTCAAAATGGTTTGAAGAGATGTGTCTTTTCAAAAAGATTTTTCTGAAATTCTTCATTGGTAATCGATTACAGGTTTCTAGTAATCGATTACACAGTTATATTTTGAAGGGTTATGACTTTTGAATTTGAATTTCTAGAGTTCTGTTGCTGGTAATCGATTACAAGCATCTGGTAATCGATTACAGGTTCAAAATTCAAATTTGAAACCCTTTTTAACAGCTATTTCTCAAACTTCCCTTCTGGCAATCGATTACACTTCCTGGTAATAGATTACCAGAGCCTTGCATGACTTTGAAACCCTTTGTTTTGAGACAAGGCTTGATCTTGAAGAAATCTTGAAGCAAGGCTTTGTTTATTGAAGCAATCTTGTATTAATCTTGAAGCAGTGCTTATCCTTTTGAAGCAGCCTTGTTGGATTCTTCTTTGGCATCATCAAAATCCTGTATACATACATTCACACTCCAGTTGCCAAATTAGAAGCCATTAGAATGTTATTAGCCTTTGTATCCATAATGGATTTTAAACTTTATCAAATGGATGTGAAGAGTGCCATTTTGAATGGCTTTATCCATAAGGAAGTATATGTAGATCAACCTCCTGGTTTTGAAAACTCAGACAAGCCTAATCATGTTTTTAAATTGAAAAAAGCTTTATATGGCTTAAAACAAGCCTCTAGGGCTTGGTATGAGCGTATGAGTAAATTCCTTTTAGAAAAGGATGTTTCAAGAGGTAAAGTTGATACTACTCTTTTTATTAAAAGGAAGTTGAATGATATATTATTAGTACAAATCTATGTTGATGATATTATCTTTGGATCCATTAATGATACTTTATGCAAAGAATTCTCTCAAGATATGCAAAGTGAATTTGAAATGTCAATGATGGGTGAGTTGAATTTCTTTCTTGGGCAGCAAATCAAGCAAACCAAGAATGGAATATTTATCAATCAATCAAAATATTGCAAAGACTTGATTCACAGATTTGGGATGGAAAATGCTAAACATATGGCTACTCCAATGAGTACTGCTTGCTACTTGGATAAAGATGAAACCAGTCAGTTAATAGACATTAAGAAATATCGAGGTATGATCAGATCTCTTCTTTATTTATCTGCTAGCAAACCTGATATTATGTTTAGTGTTTTTATGTGTGCTAGATTTCAAGCAAATCCCAAAGAATCACATCTAAGTGCTGTTAAGAGGATTATGATATATCTATTTGGCACTATTAGTATAGGATTATGGTATCCTAAAAATTCCACTTGCAATTTAATTACTCTGATTCTGATTTTGTCGGTTCCAAAACTGATAGAAAGAGCACTAGTGGAACTTGTCATTTCATTGGATCTGCTCTAGTTTCATGGCATAGTAAGAAACATAATAGTGTTACTTTATCCACTGCCGAGGCATAATACATTTCTGCTGGCAGTTGTTGTGCACATATACTTTGGATGAAACAACATCTTTCTGATTATGGAATAATTCTTGATCATATTCCCATTAGATGTGATAACACAAGTGCTATAAACCTATCTAAAAATCTTGTTCAGCACTCAAGAACCAAGCATATTGAGATAAGACACCATTTCCCGAGAGATCATGTTAAAAAGGGAGATTGTGTACTAGAATTCGTTGATACAAAGAATCAATTAGCTAATATCTTTACAAAGCCACTCCCTAATGAAACCTTCTTTGCAATTAGGAGAGAATTAGGACTTTTAGATATCAATGACTTAGATAAATAGTTAACATTGTTAATTTATATTTTCTTTTTTTATGATTGTGTTTGTGTTTTGATGGTCATAATGATTGAATGATTGTCAATGATTATCTTTGTTTGTGTTTTGACAATCATAATGGTTGTACATTGCGGCTTAATGATTTTCTTTGTGTATGATTTGATGATTATTGATTTGGTGAGTATATTTGTACTTGTGATTGTGCTTGATGGTTGTAGTTAAGATGTTTATAATGCTTGTTTTTCAAAGTCTATTATTGATCTCTGATTGTGGTAGATAAAAGATACAATGAGTATGTAGTTTTTAGGAGTAAGCAATAGTTAGATTTGTAGAGAAAGCCTTGATTTAGGTCTGGTAATCGATTACCACTCCCTGTAATCGATTACCATAGAACAGTAGGATGTAATCGATTACACAAGACTGCAATCGATTACCAGTGAGCTTAGTCAGTTATAGGATAAGCTTGTAATCAATTACAGATCATCCTTGTCTATAAATACCTCGTTTTCTCTCTCTTTGCGCAGACCCTCATTCCTCCCCTTCTCCTTAACAGTGCCCAACCTCCCTAAAACTTCAAATCCTCATAACTTTCTTGTTTCTTAACCAAATTACTTCAAACAAAGCCCAATCTTCTTCTTTTTCAATTCTCTACAAAGCCCACCGATTAAAATTAGCTGAAACAACCTTCAATGGAAGAATCTTCGAACAAAACAAAAGGGATCCTCCTCCACCACCACCACTGCAAGCCACCACCGCCATAGAACCTTCGGTGACCCACCAGCACCAATTCCTCCTTCTCTTTCATCTCCCCAGTCATCCACTTTGTTTTCCTTCGATGCTCAACATCAGAGGTATTATTCTCAATTCTGCAATTGTGTTATTCTTCACCCTAAGTACTTAGATATTGATTTCTTTGATAGTGAAACATTTGATTGTTACCAAGTGTTTTAAATTTCTGAACTTGTTGAATTCATGTCTCTAATTACCTTATTTTCTTGAATTAGTTAGGGTCTTTTATAATAATTTGAAAATTCAGGATGGAGTCCTTTATTCTGAGGTGCATAAAGTTCCTATCATTGTTGATCAATCCTTGTTTTATTCATTGACTAAGCTGCCTAGTCAAGGTGTTTCTTTAGAGGCACTCTTGTTGATGATTGGAAACATGTTTATTCAAGTCATGATGCTCGAAAAATGCTCTGCAATGACCATGCTGACATGATTGGTAGATTGCTTGCTGGGTCATTTACTTTTGAGTGTCGCATCATGCACTATATTATTTGTCAAATTTTGCTTCCTAAGTCCACTAACCTTGCCCAAGTCTCTGAGGAGGATATAATCTTGTTGTGGGCCCTTCAAACTTGTCATCAGATCGACTGGGCCCATCTTGTTCGGTACCGGATGCATAAGACATTACGGGCCAATGCACCTTGCCATATCCCCATCTTGTTACCCTTTTTCTTCAGCATTTCAATGTCCCTTTGGATGATGAACCTTTTGTCAAAGTTAAACGGTCTTTTTCCATTGGTGTTGGTGTTGTTACATCTTTTGGTTATCAGAAAGACATGGATGGTCAGTGGGTGCGCAAGCAAGACCTGCCACCTCCCATTCCAGATGAGCATACACCGTCTCCACCACCATAAAGGGATGCCTCTTCTTTTCTCTTGACTAAAGTCCTCACGGAGCTCCACGATCTTCAAGCATTTGTTTGTGAGTGCTTTGATGTGATTGATTCACGTATCACTCGGCCTGAAGATGATATGAGTTTCATCCGGCGTTCCTTCGATCCACCAGCAAATTCTTAGTTGTTTTTCTCATGTTTTACGTCATTAGTTTTATGGATATTATTAGCCTTGTATTTTGGCGTTTACTTTGGTTCACTTTTGAATTTTCTGCTTGCTTTGTGCTTTGGATATTTTAGTTTATGATTTGTTTTTGTTTACATATTTCGCCCTTGATTGGCTTTTGATTTGGTTTGGTTATTTAGACTTTTATTGACTTATAATTTTCTTGACTTATGTTGTGATTGATTAAGTATGTGGATGGTTTAAGCTACTATTTTTTTGTTCTTTTCTCTGATTGTTTTTGGCCATAAAACTACTATTTAAGCTACTATTTGCTAGACTTTTTATTTAGATTTTTTTGTTCTTATCTAAAAACTAGGCCATAAATTCCAATTTTAAGGGGGAGTAAGGATTAGTGCACGTATTACAAATTGTATATAGTTTCTCTTGTTTTCAAATTGTTGTCATCATCAAAAAAGGGGAGATTTTAGAAGCATACGTTGTATGAAGCTTTTGATGATTCCGAGGTTAAAAGCTATTCAAAAACATTTACAATAGACCTCCTCAACCTCAGCAGCAAAATCAGCCACAACAGAACAATTATGACCTCTCCAGTAACAGGTACAATCCGGGGTGGAGGAATCATCCCAACCTTAGATGGTTGAGTCCTTGAAAACAACAGCAGCAGCAACAACAACAA
Source organism: Glycine max (assembly GCF_000004515.6). Taxonomy (NCBI): domain Eukaryota; kingdom Viridiplantae; phylum Streptophyta; class Magnoliopsida; order Fabales; family Fabaceae; genus Glycine; species Glycine max. The sequence continues at coordinate 36,148,867 of NC_038250.2, read as the reverse complement.
CAACCTTATTTTCAAAATGCTGCTGGCCCAAGCAGACCATACGTTCCTCCACCAATCCAACAACAACAACAACAACAATAGCCCCATAAATAGCAAATAGTTGAGGCCCCTCCGCAACCTTCCCTTGAAGAACTTGTGAGGCAAATGACTATGCAAAACATGCAGTTTCAACACGAGACCAGAGCCTCTATTCAGAGCTTAAATAATCAGATGGGACAATTGGCTACACAGTTAAATCTACAACAGTCCCAGAATTCTGACAGATTACCTTCTCAATCTGTCCAGAACCCCAAAAATGTGAGTGCCATTACATTGAGGTCGGGAAAGCAGTATCAAGGACCTCAACCAGTAGCATCTTCCTCATCCACAAATGAACCTGCCCAACCTCACTCTGCTCCAGAAAAAGATGATGACAAAAATTTAAAGAGTAAGTTGCCTAGCAATTTCTATTCAGGTGAATCTTCTACAGGTAATTTTGACTTAAAGTAGCAACATATCCCTCTTCCATTCCCTCCAAGAGCAATTTCCAACAAAAAAATGGAAGAGGCAGAGAAGGAGATCATGGAAACATTTAGAAGAGTAGAGGTAAACGTACCTCTGCTGGATGCAATAAAGCAAATTCCAAGATATGCTAAATTCTTAAAAGAGTTGTGCACTCATAAGCGGAAGCTTAAAGGAAGTGAACGAATTAGCATGGGCAAAAATGTCTCCGCATTGATTGGTAAATCTGTTCCTTAAATCCCTGAAAATGTAAGGATCCAAGTACATTCTGCATAACTTGTATTATAGGGAACAGTAAGTTTGACAATGCCATGCTAGATTTAGGAGCTTCTGTTAGTGTTATGCCTCTGTCTATTTTTAATTCTCTATCTCTTGGTCCTTTGCAGTCAACTGATGTGGTGATTTATTTAGCTAATAGAAGTGTTGCCTATCCTGTTGGTTTCATAGAGGATGTCTTAGTTAGAGTTGGTGAACTGATTTTCCCTGTTGATTTTTATATTTTGAATATGGAGGATGGATTTTCTCAAGGATCAGTTCCCATCATTCTAGGCAGACCTTTTATGAAAACTGCTAGAACTAAGATAGATGTATATGCAGGCACACTATCTATGGAGTTTGGTGATATAACTGTTCATTTTAATATTCTCGATGCTATGAAACACCCATCTGAAGATCTTTCTGTATTTCGTGCTTAAATAATTGACCATATTATTGATGACTACATGACTGATCTTCATTCTAATCTGCATGCCTGTCACTCTGCATGCATTGAATCTGAAATTGTATTTGATCATATGTCTGAATTTGATGATGAGAGTGAATCTGAATTTGATATTGATTACATGTCCGGTGATGTTTTACCACTTGAGATTGATTTTCTAGAGTCAGATAGAACTAACCATGGTTCAGGAAGTTCATATACCTCTGACTTTCTTTATGAGGTACAGGCTGAGAAACCATCTCTTTCTACCACTATCCAGCCACCCACACCAGAATTGAAACCTCTGCCATCAAATTTAAAATATGCTTACTTGGATGATAGCAAAAGTTTTCCAGTAATTATATCTGCCTCCCTTGCTGATGAGCAAGAAGAGAAGCTATTATCAGTTCTCAAGAAGCATAAGAAGGCTATAGGCTGGACCCTGGTGGACTTTCCTGGTATTTGCCCATCCACATATATCCATCGGATAAATTTAGAGGATGGGGCTAAACCAATAAGACAGCCATAGAGAAGACTCAACCCAGTGATTCTTGATGTAGTAAAGAAGGAGGTAACCAAGCTTTTGCAAGCTGGAATCATTTATCCTATCTCCGACAACCAATGGGTGAGTCCCGTCTAGGTAGTCCCAAAGAAAATTGGCCTCACCATGATCAAGAATGAGAAGGAGGAGCTGATTCCTACTCGGGTGCAGAATAGTTGGAGAGTCTGCATCGACTATAGGAGGCTAAACTAGGTTACCAAAAAGGGCCATTTTCCCCTGCCATTCATTGACCATATGCTTGAACGCCTGGCAGGTAAATCTCACTACTGTTTCCTTGACGGTTTTTCTAGTTATATGCAAATCACTATTGCTCCTGAGGATCAGGAAAAAACCACATTCACCTGCCCCTTCGGCACTTTTGCCTATAGGATGATGCCTTTCGGCCTGTGCAATGCCCCTGGTACATTTCAGTGGGGCATGATCAGTATTTTCAGGGATTTTTTAGAAAATTGCATAGAGGTGTTTATGGATGATTTCATTGTATATGAATCCTCTTTTGATATTTGTTTGGATAGTATGGAAAAGGTTTTGAATAGATGCATTGAAACTAACCTTGTTCTAAATTTTGAAAAATGTCATTTTATGGTTGAGCAAGGTATAGTTTTAGGCCACATTATTTCCAATAAGGGCATTGAAGTAGATCCTGCAAAAATTTCTATTATTTCACAATTGCCTTACCCCTCTAGCATGCGAGAGGTGCGATCTTTTCTTGGTCATGCAGGATTCTACAGGCGCTTTATAAGAGATTTTAGCAAAGTAGCCCTTCCACTATCCAACTTGTTGCAAAAGGAGGTGAAGTTTGAATTTAATGATAAATGCAAAGAGGCTTTTGATTGCCTCAAAAGAGCACTGACTACCACCCCCATCATCCAGGCACCCGACTGGACAACCCTTTTTGAGCTTATGTGTGATGCATCAAATTAGGCATTGGGGGTTGTCCTTGCTCAGAAAATTGATAAATTGTCTCTTTTACTGTCTCTTTTGGTTATATTTATATCCTCCTTGCAGTTGATTATGTTTCAAAATGGGTGGAAGCCAAGCCCACTAGAACTAATGATGCTAAGGTTGTTGTAGATTTTGTCAGATCTAATTTGTTTTGCATGTTTGGAGTACCTAAAGCAATCGTTAGTGATCAAGGAACCCATTTTTGCAACAAATCAATGCATGCCTTGCTTAAAAAGTACGGGGTTGTACACAGGGTGTCCACACCATACCACCCCTAAACCAATGGACAGGTAGAAATTTCTAACAGGGAGATCAAGAGAATTTTAGAGAAGATTGTGCAGCCAAGCAGGAAAGATTGGAGTACCAGGCTTGATAATGCTCTTTGGGCACATAGGAACGCCTACAAAGCACCCATAGGAATGTCTCCTTATCAGGTTGTCTTTGGAAAGGCATGTCATCTTCCAGTGGAGATTGAGCACAAAGCATACTGAGTAGTGAAGACCTGCAACTTCTCTATGGATCAAGCTGGTGAGGAAAGAAAGTTGCAACTGAGTGAGTTAGATGAGATCTGCCTAGAAGCGTATGAGAATGCCAAGTTCTACAAAGAAAAGACCAAGAAGTTCCATGATAGCATGATAATTAAGAAGGACTTCATGGTTGGGCAAAAAGTATTATTGTATAATTCTAGGCTTGGACTCATGAGTGGTAAGTTGAGGTCTAAGTGGATTGGTCCTTTTGTTGTTACTAATGTTTTTCCTTATGGTACAGTTGAGATCAAAAGCGACTCCACAAACAAGAGCTTCAAGGTCAATGGACACCGACTTAAGCCATTCCTTACAAACCCTTCTTTAGTGGACGCAGTGGTGGAAGAGACTTCCTTACTCCACCCTACTTTTCCTCCACCATGACTTAGGGAGTTCTTCTTTTTCTGTCTCCTTCTTTACTTTTGACGCATTTGTCCAATTTTATTGATTGATCTGATTGCTTTGAATCTTTTGATAGTGCCACATTGAGGACAATGTGTTGTTTAAGTGTGGGGGGGGGGGGGGAGATTGTTCTTTGTTTGAGTTTTGTTTTTCTAGGTTAAATTTTTGTTAAAATTGTTATGTTGGTTTTATGTTTTGTGTACAACATTGCATGATTCTCTTTGAATTTTGGGTTATGCACAGGAAATGGGTAATTGTTTTCGAAATAGGAGTCTCTTGACATTTTGTGATTTGAAATCCTTGTTTTTCCTCTACATGTCATGATAGTTTTGAAAGTGATAAGTTTACCTTTGTGAGAATTTGAGCCATCATCATAATCATTTGGTGTGTTTGCCCCATTGATTGCTTGCACAATAGCCTTGGCTTGATTCTTGTTGATGCTTCCTAATTCACATGCATATTTGGAAATGATTTAGGCAATTTTGTTCTTATAAGCCTCTAGCCAAATGGACTTACCTTTAATTAATTCCTTTGATAGCCCTTTGAGCCTATGTTTCCCTTTCTTTATTTTGAAGCTCATTACAAGCCTTAAGTGAAAAACCATGATCTCACCTTAACCTTAAGGAATTTTGGAGCTTTGGAATTGTTTTGGGAATAAGTGTGGGGGGTTTTGTTTCATTGGATAACACATTTTGTTGGCTATGCTTCATGATGTATTTTGGGCTATACTTGATGTACATTTTATATTGGTTAAATGATGGACATGCTGAATGGCATGTTATTTCTTAAATGCTGCAAAAAAAAAAAAAATTCAAGTTGAATCAATTTGAAAAAGAAAAAGAAATGCAATAAAGTTGAGTAAGATCTTAAATAGAAAAAAGAATGATGAGACTCTTGGTTCTACTCTTTATGTTTAAATTTTATCTTTAGGTTTTCTTATTTTTTCTTAATATGCACTTATTCCCCATTGCTCCTCTATTCCTTTGGGATTTAGCTACTTATTCCATATTTTTCCCTACCTTGTCCTTGGCCCCATTACAACCTTAAAAGACCTTTTGATCCTTATGTGCTTGTGTTTATGGGTTGATTGTCAATTTTAGAATCTTGCCAAGTTTATGTGGTGTTGGTTTTCATGGGTGCTTTGAGGGTAAATAGTAGCCTAGACACTTGAGAGATAGAGTGTATATCTTGTGAGGCTTTATCACTTTTCATTCTTGAGCTGATTAACTATTTTGCCATGATTGGGTTGTGTCGCAACCTACCCTTCGGCGGGAGGGCGACGCGAGACTCGCGGGATGCGTGTTCCATGAAAGGAATACGCGCGGAGTCGCCACCAACGTTTATTTGAGGAAAACGTCGGAAAAACCGGAAAAGACGCGATCTACGAACTTTTTAGTGAAAGGTTCGGGAGTTGTATTTACGCACGGGGAAGGTATTAGCACCCCACACGTCCGTCCCAAGGGACGGCAGCCTTTAATCGAATGTGCAAACATGACTTTGATTTTTATGTTCCCTTTTATGTTCTTATATCCTTTATACCCTTTTTATATTTTTCCTTTTTTGTGGTCGACAAGGGTGTTTCCCTTTGCTCCTACGTATTCCTCAATTTGGGATGAGAAAATCAGACCTACGTAGTTCTTTCGGAACAAAGTGTTTGGTGTAAGTTTGTTTTTTGTCTTTTTTGCAAAATATGTTTTTTATTTGAACAAAAGGTCATTTAAGGTGTTGAACCATTAAACGGTCTTTTGATTTTGAAAGGGGAGAAACGTTAAGGCGTTGGACCATTAACGATCTCTTGTTTTTGAAAGGAGAGAAACGTTAAGGCATTGGACCATTAACGATCTCTTGGGGTGGTCGACAAAAGCGGGGCTTTTGCTCCTACGTATCCTCAATGAGGAACTCAGACCTACGTAGTTCTTTCTTATCAAGTAATTCTTTTTTATTTTAAGAGGTGATCATTTTAAGGCGTTGGACCTTAAAAATGATCCATTTTACTTAGTGAGAAAATGAAATGACGAACTTCAAAAGCCTATTTTTGTGGACGAGCTTGACTAGGTGGATTGATTTTAGCCTTTAGTTTCACTTTAGTTATTAATCAATTCGATTAAGAATGAGAAATCCCAAAGAGAAAACGTCCGATTGATTTTCCGCTTTATTTTACTAAAAGATGTCTTTTTGATTATTATATTATTTTTTACCTCTTTTTGATTTCCAACGTGGTTACGGCATGACCGAACGGTCGGAATTTATTTTAACCGAAGTTAATGGGTAATACAATTCAAACGTTCGGTGGAAATTTATTTTATTTTTAAGTTAAGCGAGAAACGACTTAAGTAAAATGGCTTAAGCACGTCAACAGGGGGTATAAAAAGTAAACAAAACGAGAATAAAAATGCACGAAACACAATGTGGACCACTACGGGTACATAGAATGAATCGAAAAGCTTGGTTCGAGGTACTTACCCGTTGAAGATCGAAGAACGATGAAGAACGAATGAAGAACGTCGAAGAACGGTTGAAACCTTTGCGAGATTCCTCACGGAAAACGTTACGGAAACGTTTCGGAAGCGCCTCGGCTTAGATTTTCTTCACGGAAACAATTTTTCCAAGCAAATTCGAAAGAGAGAGAAGTGCCTAAGGGGCTGGACCCCTTCCTTCTTCATTTCCTCCCCTATTTATAGCAAAATAGGGGAGGTGGTTGCCGCCCAGCTCGCCCAGGCGAGCAGGGTTGCTTCCTCCAGAAGCAACCGCCTTCTGGAGGAATCTTCTGGAGGGCCCAAATGGGCCTGGGTGCTATTTGCACCCCCATTTTTACTAAGTACACCCCCCTCTGCTGTTTTTTTGGTGATTCTTTTTTCGTAAAGTTACGGAAACTTACGAATTTCATAACGATACTTGTTTTCTTTCCGTAATGTTACGGAACCTTGCGGATTACATAATCATCCCCTTTTTGACTTACGGAATGTTACGGAACCTCACTTAATTATGCAACGATGCTTCCATTTGATTTCCGGTGTGTCACGGAAACTTACGGATTGTGCATATATATTTTTTTTGGTTTTTTGGGCATGTCCTGGAATTTCACAAATTGCCTAATGATGGGTGCCAAGCACCTCACGAGGACCAAAGAATGGTCGCACGTCACCAAGCAAAGGTCCCCGGACGAAATTAGGGTATGACAGTTGCCCCTCTTTACTTCTCTTTTATTGGAGATAAAAGAAAAGTAAAGATAAGACACTAATTTCGTCCCTCTCGATTTGACGAGAGTCGCGGGTGACCATAAAATCTCCACATGCAAATGACTTTGTTGTTCCCAAAATTTCACAAATTGCCTAATGATGGGTGCCAAGCACCTCACAAGGACCAAAGAATGGTCGCATGTCATCAAGCAAAGGTCCCCGAAAATCAGTGTATGACACTAATTTCGCTCCTCTCGGTTGACGAGAGTCGCGGGTGACCGTGACTTGTCGTTCCTAGGATTTCACAAATTGCCTAATGATGGATGCCAAGCATCTCACAAGGACCAAAGAATGGTCGCATGTCATCAAGCAAAGGTCCCCGAAAATCAGTGTATGACACTAATTTCGCTCCTCTCGGTTGACGAGAGTCGCGGGCGACCATGAAATTTCCGCATGTAAATGACTTTGTTGTTCCCGGAGGAACAAAAGGTGCAGAAGACTGTGTCAGCCCCTGCATGCTATCAAGCGTTCTGTCTTACAGATAGCAAAAGAATGGGTGCGAATAACCATAAGGTATCTCCGCGTATCATGGGTGCAGAATGACCAAACTTGGTCTCTGCTTGTCATCGGGCCCGCCGCCTCTGGATGACAAAAGGGTGCGAATAACCATAAGGTATCTCCGCGTATCATGGGTGCAGAATGACCAAACTTGGTCTCTGCGTGCCATCGGACACGACTGTGTCTGAATGGCAAAGGGGTGCGGATAACCGTAAGGTATCTCCGCGTATCATGGGTGCAGAATGACCAAACTTGGTCTCTGCTTGTCATCGGGCCCGCCGCCTCTGGATGACAAAAGGGGTGCGAATAACCATAAGGTATCTCCGCGTATCATGGGTGCAGAATGACCAAACTTGGTCTCTGCTTGTCATCGGGCCCGCCGCCTCTGGATGACAAAGGGGTGCGGATAACCATAAGGTATCTCCGCGTATCATGGGTGCAGAATGACCAAACTTGGTCTCTGCGTGCCATCGGACACGACTGTGTCTAAATGGCAAAGGGGTGCGGATAACCGTAAGGTATCTCCGCGTATCATGGGTGCAGAATGACCAAACTTGGTCTCTGCTTGTCATCGGGCCCGCCGCCTCTGGATGACAAAAGGGGTGCGAATAACCATAAGGTATCTCCGCGTATCATGGGTGCAGAATGACCAAACTTGGTCTCTGCGTGCCATCGGACACGACTGTGTCTGAATGGCAAAGGGGTGCGGATAACCGTAAGGTATCTCCGCGTATCATGGGTGCAGAATGACCAAACTTGGTCTCTGCGTGCCATCGGACACGACTGTGTCTGAATGACAAAAGGGGTGCGAATAACCATAAGGTATCTCCGCGTATCATGGGTGCAGAATGACCAAACTTGGTCTCTGCTTGTCATCGGGCCCGCCGCCTCTGGATGACAAAAGGGGTGCGAATAACCATAAGGTATCTCCGCGGGCTACCGGCTCTTGAGTCATGGCAACAAAAGGCGGTGTGGTCGACAAAAGCGAGGCTCTTGCTCCTACGTATCCTCAATGAGGAACTCAGACCTACGTAGTTCTGGATAACTTGTGAGACTTGAAAAAGTCTCGGTGTTTTCTCCACTAAAATGCAAACATGCTTTAGCAAAGAGACAAATATTCCAACTGATTTAGAGCAGCATATGCTTTTTTGAGTGAAAAACAATGCGTCTACCGGGGAAGGAGAGTCTGCTGATGAAATCTCCCATAACCATAAATGAGATTTTGGATGTTAGCATTTCGTTTCTAAATGACCATTTAGAGGAAACACTGGGTTCGACAAAAATAGAAGAAATCCACTCAAAGTGTATCAATCTTGCACAGGTAAGTGTTTCATCCTAATTCCGAACCATAGATATGTCATGACTTGACTTTGCAAATTATTTCCTATCAAATCAAAAATTACATGCGTGATCATGGATGAATAGGGCTTCCCTTGGGAATGGGTTCTTTTGGTGGTTTCTTCTTTCGGTTTTTGTGTGTTTTTGGCTTTTTCTTTTTCTGTTTTTTTGTTTAGTGCGGGGCGAGAAAAAAGGGTCGCTAGCGCACAGGATTTTGGTTGGTAATTAAAGGGAGAAGACCATTTTAGGTCGTGGTTTCCTTTCCTTCCTTCTTTGTTCATTTGGTGACAATTCTGTATTGTTCAGATATTGCCCGGTCAAAAGACCTTTCTGCACATTTCTTCTAGTTCTTTGATCAAGAACTTTCTTTCCTTCCTTTTTTCTTTTTTCTTTCTCCCATTCTTTGATTGGGAATTTTCTTTCTTTTCTTTTTGCTTTCTCCCACTCTTTGATTGGGAATTTCCTTCTTTTCTTTTTGCTTTCTCCCACTCTTTGATTGGGAATTTCCTTCTTTTCTTTTTTTGCTTCCGAGGGTAAGGATTATAGTGAGTCAGGATTTTGGCTCAAGGTTTGTAGAATGGCTAGACATGATACATGTCGGGGTTTGGTTTGGTTCAAGGATAAAAAGGGATGCCCCACATTATTTCCATGACACAAATGCAAAAATGATGATTTGGAAACTTCATGCAAAACTGGTCATGCATGCACCTATGCGGACACTCAAGTGTCAAATCTTTATGGTCATGTGATGCTAGGGTTCAGGATTCATTTCCTCTATTTTAGTCAACCCAACGTTTCCAAAATATGTTCTTTTATCAATTTGTGCATTCATCCGAGTCCATTTCGGGCGTCTGGGAAAATCTTCACAGCATTCACCCTTCAGGTGTATACACATTTTCCAAAAATTGGTTATGATCAATGAATTTTTCCAAAGAAAAGTTGGAAATCGTCTCTTTTCAAAAGTATGTTGGTTTTTCAGCTTAACAACTTATTTTTTTCTTTTTTCTACCTTTTTCCTTACTTGCCTTTTTCTTCCTTATTTGCTCTCTTTTTCTTTCCACTTTCTTTTCTTTTCTATTTCATTTTCTTTCCTTTTCTATTTTTATTTTTATCATGATTTTTTTTGTTTATTTTACATATATACTTTTGGACGATGTTCCTAAACGAAGAACTCTACACGGTTCCAGAATTTCAAACATCATTGATAGTAATGATATATAAATACTAACGCACCAATCTAAGCAAAAATGTATGCGCTGTACAAATGACAATCGAAACAACAAAGACAAACGTTAGTCTCTCAAGTCAAAACAATAACATAGAATAAAAATGACAAAAGAAATATGAAAGAAAACATGAATCTGGGGATCTCCCAGTCACGTGTCTCCACTCCCTCCCAAGAAGTCAAGCAAATCGGCCATCTCCTCATCCTCGTGGGCTTCTTCTCCATCGCCGGGAGCTTCTGGGGGTGCCTCTCCTGCTCGGGCCTCGGGCCAATCTCCGGGCCATGCTACCTCTGCCCTGAACTGGTCTGGAGTAGGGCATGAAAAAGAAGCGAAGCCCTGGCTCTGCATGCTAAGACTCATCTGGTACAGACAGTCATGGGTCCGTACATGTGCTCGGTGGTTGGCTGCCTGCTGGCGAACCAAATGCCGTAAATACTGCTCCATGTCAAATGCCCCAGCCCGGCCAGCCTGAGGAGGTGGTGGGGGCGCGCCTGCGGCCTGTGGAGCATCACCCTGACCCTGTCTCTGGGTACAGTACTTCTCAATAAAAGCCCGGGTGATGGGCGGCCGAATCACCTTGGTAGGTGCAACGGGGACTCCGAACGACTGGCAGAGTCCTGTGATCAGTGCGGGGAATCCCAGGGCCCTGTTGGACTTATCTGGGTCCAAAGGGTGCCTAGTGGGCGCCATACCTGCAAAAATATAGATGGCATCAGCGATCAACTGAGCCACATGGATGCTCATCCGTGTCAGGATGGCGTACACCAGCTGGCACTTAGGCATGGGGAGGTCGGAATTATGATCGGTGGGCAGGATGTTGCTGAGGAGCAACGTCATCCATATCTGGGTCAGGGTGGTCATATTGGTGCGCATGATTCGCACTCGCCTCCCTGCAGCAGTCCGGGCAAAATCCTGCCCCGGTATACATAGCAGCTGGGCGATGGCCTCCTCATCGAACCCATCAGACCGGTTCCTCCTCTGGCCATACTCGTATTCCTGGCCCTCTTCCAACACCATCGGATATCCCAGGAGCTGGCTGATAGCGTCGGCATCAAACGGGATCCACTGACCCCTAACCCAGGATCTCATGTCACGCACGCCCTCCTCTGTTGGCCAAGCATTGGCATAAAATTCAAGGACTATTTCTGGATCAAACTTGGCCATAGGAGTAACCAGTGGTGCCCACCGCCGGCGCCCTATTTCCTCCTGAAAATCTGTATACTCGTCGTCCCTGAGCTGGACGCGTCGCTCCCGGAGAAACGACCATCCCTTGATGGCTTCGAAGCGCTGCTGGTGTACAACGCTCCTAAAGCGGTGACTGTCGTACTCCGGGGCGGAACTAGTTCCTTCGGCCGCCTTGTCCTTCCTGGACCTCTTTGAGGCAAGCTTCCTCGGGGCCATTCCCGTGAAGGCAAACATTTGGAAAGTTAGTTTTACCAGTGGGACATTACTCTTAAAGCAAAAATGGCATATAACCTCCTCCCATAAATACAAACATCAATGTAAATTTAGAGCAAGCTTATGCGCCTATTTCCTTACAAACGTTCTCTTGCACAAGACATTTAACCGAAAAACATGCGCCCATTTACAATCAAGGCAGCTTCGTTACCTAGATTATTTACACGTACCTCCAAGGTGTATTTGTTACTTACATCACACACATCTCCTTGGCTAAACTCACATACATGCATACTCAAGCATTTTGGGGCACCAAAAATTGCACATGTGCACATCTTGGCATTTCTAATACCTACATACGCAAACTTCATGATGAATCTTGACTATCTACACAATAAGGTGCTACATTTCATGCTCTTTTTTCAAGTTTTTGCTACCTAAAGCCGCATGCAAATTCAAGCATATTTTTCTTTGCTGACTTAAAATTGCATTCAAATTTAAAAGGTATATTTTTTTGCAATATGTTTTCTTCATGCAACATATTTATATATATTTTTTGTGGGACATTTTGACTACCAAAAAATTATATATACATACATTCAAGTATTTTGCTATTCATACCCAAAGTGCAAATTGCCAAAGGTATCTTGCTACCTATTCTAAACCTACACATTCATGACGAGCACAATTCCTAAACATCTAGGCGTAGGGAAAATATTATAGTGTGGCCCATAGCTGATTGCTGGCCAAAAAGGGTAACTTTACCCAATATGCACCTCCTTTTGTATTCTTTTTGCATAAAATTTTAGTTTCTAGGCCTAGGACACATGCGGGGCAATTACTCTAGCTCTTTCGAAAATGAATGCATGTCCCAAAAATATGTGCAAACCAAATTGCCCCATGGGTTGTTTCCCTACAAAAATCACGCGCTAATGTCATTGAGGCATTTCACCGAACACTTGGTGGGCGCGCGTTTAGGCATCAATAGCAAGAGAACGGGGACAATGTGGCATGCCCCATTACTTCGAAATGCATTATAGGCCTAGGGCCATCTCATACAAACCCCTAATTCAACCTAATCAAGCAAGAAAACAAATCAAAATTGCCCCATATATTTGAGCACATTCCCACAATTTAGAGCACCAAAAGGAGATCAAAATACACCAATGAAAAGCTAGAAAGCTTAGGGATGGAATACTTACTTGTTGGTGATGAACAAAAACGCAAAATGGAATCAAAAATGCGAAAAAGGATGACCCTAGGGCTGCAAACTCGTCAATCCCGTGGGTATGGCTTTTGAAAGGGGGGAAGGGAAGTTTTTGAATGCAAAAACGTCCCCCCTCTCGTCATTCTTATATTTTGGTGCAGAGGTGGCTCGCCCAGGCGAGCTCAGCTCGCCCAGGCGAGCTCAGCTCGCCCAGGCGAGCTAACCTGCACCCCCCCCCCCCTTTTTTTTTTTTTTTTTTTTTTTTTTGAGGGGAACATTAACCATGTCCCCTCCCTTCTCAGGGATTAGTATTTTGCCTAACTTGAACTTACTTAGGTCAGAATTAGGCGTTGATTACTTATTTTATCATTACTCTTTTCCCAAACAAATAGTAAAAGAAAGCTGCAAAATACAAAGGATACGGGGCTGCCTTGCAGCGACATTCCCTGCTTGTTTCGCACAGAGAAGGGTAACGATCGGTCGGTCGTGACCCCATCCCCACTTGCGTTCATCCTTAAGCACCTGCAAGTAATAAACAACCAGGCATGGCCAATCTTGGCCGCATCATTACTCTACCTTGACTGGTTTCTGCCGTTCATGTTTTGTCTTCACTCCAAAAGGTAGCCCAAGGCGATCCTGCCCCTGTTTTACCACAACAATATACATGCGAATGCGTATGCGTATGCATGAATGTTTTCAAACGCAGAAAATTTAGGGAAAGTTGGTTCAGGTTCAATTCTAATTAAGCGCTTGGGGGATCCCATGAACTGAGCGGAAGGGCTCAGGCGATCACAAATTAACGCAAGGTGTGAAACTAACGTGAGGACTAAAAGCCTTGAATCCACGTTCATTTCTTTGAAAGATTGTAACGAGAGATACAACAGACAGGAAATCCCGGGGGGAAATCTAGAAAACGCGTAAAGATAGAGAACATGCAGCGACATCCTTAATTGCCCCAGCTTCTAAGCATAATATTGTTTGACGACATCAGAGTTCACGGGTGAAGGTAGCTCTTCGCCATCCATGTTGGTAAGCACCAGGGCCCCTCCGGAGAAAGCCCTCTTCACAACAAAAGGCCCTTCGTAGTTCGGGGCCCATTTCCCTCGATGGTCCTTGACAGCATGGGACATTTTCTTTAGCACAAGGTCTCCCTCATGGAACTTGCGTAAGCGTACTTTCTTGTCGAATGCACTCTTCATTCTTTGCTGGTATAAGCGCCCATGACTCATGGCCGTTAAGCGCTTACCCTCAATGAGGTTGAGCTGATCGTAGCGTGTTTGAGCCCACTCTGATTCCTTTAACCCGGATTCTGCCAAGATCCTTAATGACGGGACTTCTACCTCAAACGGTAACACCGCCTCCATCCCATATACTAATGAGAACGGCGTTGCCCCAGTTGACGTTCGCACTGAAGTCCGGTAACCGTGTAACGCGAATGGGAGCATCTCGTGCCAATCCTTGTATGACACGGTCATCTTTTGGATAATCTTTTTGATATTCTTATTGGCCGCTTCCACTGCTCCATTCATCTTTGGCCGGTAGGGCGTGGAATTGTGATGCTGGATTTTAAACTCCTCGCACATTTCCCCCATCATCTTGTTATTCAGGTTGGTGCCGTTGTCCGTGATAATCTTTCTTGGCAAACCATATCGGCAGATGATCTCTTTCTTGATGAACCTGACCACCACATTCCTCGTGACATTGGTATATGAAGCCGCCTCGACCCACTTGGTGAAATAATCGATCGCTACGAGGATGAAGCGATGACCATTCGAGGCCTTGGGCTCAATGGCCCCGATGACATCTATTCCCCACATGGAGAAAGGCCAAGGGGCGGACATGACATTCAGAGGATGTGGTGGGGCATTGACATTATCTGCGAATGCTTGACATTTGTGGCACTTCCTCACATGGACACAACAATCACTTTCCATGGTAAGCCAGTAATAACCTGCTCTTAAGATCTTCCTGGCCATAGCATGCCCGTTGGCGTGTGTTCCAAACGAGCCCTCATGGACTTCTTCGATCATGTGATTTGCCTCCTTGGCATCCACACATCGCAGGAGTGTCATGTCGTGATTTCTCTTATACAGTGTGCCTCCGCTCATGAAGAAACTGGCTGCCAACCTCCTCAATGTCCTTTTATCGTTGTCGGCAATCTCTGGCGGGTATTCTTTGCTTTCGACATATCGCTTGATGTCGTAATACCAGGGCTTTCCGTCCCGTTCCTCTTCCACTTGGCAACAATGTGCAGGTTTGCCACGACACTGAAATTCAATGTAGGGTAGGTCCCCGTGCGGTGTTAGCTGGAACATAGATGCCAATGTAGCAAGTGCATCCGCCATTTGATTTTCCTCGCGGGGAACATGATGGAAGGAGATCTCATCGAAAGTCTCAGCCAACTCCTTGATGTAGGCTTTGTAGGGTATCAGCTTGGGATCTCTAGTTTCCCATTCTCCTCTCAGCTGATGGATTACCAACGCTGAGTCGCCGTACACCTTGAGTAGTTTGACATCGGAGTCAATTGCTGCCTGGACGGCTAGGGCACATGCTTCATATTCGGCCATGTTGTTGGTGTAGTCGAATCCTAGCCTGGCTGTGAAAGGTACACATTGATTGTCCGGAGAGATCAACACTGCCCCAACGCCATGACCTAGAATGTTTGACGCTCCGTCAAACCATACAGTCCATTTGTCCCGATCTTCGTCCAACTTTTCCTCGAACAAGGCCATGATGTCCTCATCCGGGAATTCCGGATGCATGGGCTGGTAGTCGTTAAGAGGCTGTTGAGCCAAATAATCTGCCAAAGCGCTTCCTTTTATCGCCTTTTGGGTGACGTAGACTATATCAAACTCAGATAGCAAGACTTGCCACCGGGCGATTCGTCCTGTGAGAGCTGGCTTTTCAAAGATGTACTTAACTGGGTCCATTTTGGATATCAACCAGGTAGTATGGCTCAGCATGTACTGCCTTAAGCGATGGGATGCCCATACCAAAGCACAACACGTTCTTTCGAGCAAGGAGTAGTTCATCTCACAGGTCGTGAACTTCTTACTTAGGTAGTAAACAGCGCGCTCTTTCTTCCCGGATTCGTCATGTTGCCCCAGCATACACCCCATTGACTCGTCCAAGATTGTCATGTACAAAATGAGAGGCCTTCCAGGTACTGGTGGCATAAGCACGGGAGGATTCATTAGGCACTTTTTGATCCTTCCAAAAGCCTCTTGGCAATCCTCATTCCACCGATCAGTTTGGTTTTTGCGCAAGAGTTTAAACAACGGCTCACAAATGGCGGTGAGCTGCGATATGAATCTGGCAATATAATTCAAGCGCCCCAGGAAACCTCGGACTTGCCTCTCTGTACGGGGTTCTGGCATCTCAAGGATAGCCTTCACTTTCTCGGGGTCTACCTCTATCCCTTTCTGGCTTACAACGAAACCAAGCAATTTCCCTGATTTGACCCCAAAGGTACACTTAGCGGGGTTCAACCTTAATTGATATTTCTTAAGCCTCTCGAACAACTTCCGCAGGTTGACAAGGTGTTCTTCCTCAGATTTAGATTTAGCAATTATGTCGTCCACGTAGACCTCGATCTCTTGATGCATCATATCATGGAACAAAGCTACCATGGCCCGTTGATAAGTTGCCCCGGCATTCTTGAGTCCAAAGGACATCACCTTGTAACAGAACGTTCCCCACAGGGTGACGAAAGTAGTCTTTTCCATATCCTCGGGCGCCATCTTTATCTGATTGTAACCAGAGAAACCATCCATGAAGGAAAATAAAGCGAAATTGGCCGTGTTATCTACGAGGATATCGATGTGTGGTAACGGAAAATTGTCCTTGGGACTGGCCCGATTCAGGTCCCGGTAATCTACACACATTCGTACTTTCCCACCTTTTTTAGGAACTGGTACGATGTTGGCAACCCATTCTGGATACCGAGCGACGGCCAGAAATCCAGCGTCAAACTGCTTCTTCACTTCTTCTTTTATCTTCAAGGACGTTTCGGGCTTCATCCTCCTCAATTTCTGTTTTACTGGGGAACACCCGGGATTTAGAGGCAATCGGTGCTGCACAATGTCAGAACTCAAACCGGGCATATCTTGGTATGACCAAGCAAAGATGTCTTGGTAGTCTTTTAGCAGGGTTATTAATTCTTCACGGATAGGTGCGGTAATGCCTGTACCTATCTTTACTTCCCTCTTTCCACTGCCAATTCCTAAGTCTACTAGCTCTGTTTCTTCTTGATGAGGCCCCATTTCTTGGTCCTCTTGGGCGACCATTCTTTCTAGCTCCGAAGGAAGTCCCACATCCTCATCTCCTTCATCTTCCGTTTGGTTCATTTCTTGCTCGAAGTTGATAGACGGGTCCCAGGTATTAGTACCTTCGGGGGACTCGTCATCGAATCTGCCGTTTCAGAAAAAGAAGTAAACATGCAAATGAATGAGAATGGGTAGAGACCAGGAACAGATGAAGAAAGATCCTTGTATTATAAATTCAAAGACAAAAGACACAAAGCCTTAACAAAATGAAAACTCTAAAGCCTAGGCCCAACTATAGAGCTTTTAAAACCGTAAAGGTTTACATTATGCTTGTTGCGTAAATGCCGGGGCGTTCCTCCACCCGCCAATTTCCCAGCTGGAAATCAGGAGGGCATGGTCGGACCAAATCCAAGGTACTTGGAACATCATCTTCACATATCGCGACCACTTGACCTTCGTCTCCCAGACCCGCACTTATAAAGCTTCTACTTATGTGGCAGGGCGGGTTTCCTTCACTTTCTTGTTTCCAACGCGAGCTCTGACCACTGTTCTTCCTTCCCGCGATGCTTCTTTTCATGTCCGCCTGAGTGGGCTTATAGCCTAAACCATACTTCCCACGATTCCCTTGGGTTTTTATCAGACTAGTTATGCCGCCATTGTCTTTGCCTAAACCCATCCCGGGTTCATAACCGTTCCCCAACATAACTCGGGCCATCATTACCGCCGCATCGGACAGACAAGGTTGCCCAAAGAGGGAGTCCACGGAGGAAATGCTGACCACCTCAAAAGACTGGAAAGCGGTTTCTAACGATTCTTCTGCGGCTTCCACATAAGGCATGGAGGATGGGCAGCTTACCAAGATATCTTCCTCGCCTGACACGATGACCAAGTGCCCCTCCACTACGAATTTCAGCTTTTGGTGGAGTGTAGAAGGCACAACACCCACTGAGTGGATCCACGGGCGCCCCAACAGGCAACTGTAGGGGGGGTTAATGTCCATTATCTGGAAAGTGACTTGGCAGGTGTGAGGGCCTATCTGTACAGGGAGATCGATCTCTCCCCTAACCTCTCGACGAGTGCCGTCGAAGGCCCGAACCACCATTGAACTTGGTTTTAAATGGGAAGCATTGAATGGTAACTTGTCCAAAGTGCTCTTAGGCATCACGTTTAAACTGGAACCATTATCGATGAGTACCTTGGCCACGATATGGTCCATACACTTGACTGATACGTGTAAAGCCTTATTATGCCCTCTTCCCTCGGCGGGGATTTCTTCTTCGGCGAAGGCAAGATAGTTGTTGGCAGTGATATTGTTGACCAGCCCTCCGAAACCTTCTACCGAAATATCTTGGGCCACGTGAGCCTCGTTCAGCACTTTTACTAGCAGAGCCCGATGAGGCTCGGAGCTCATAAGTAACTCTAGCAGCGAGACCCTAGCCGGGGTTTTGTTGAGCTGTTCGATAACCTTGAATTCGCTCTGCTGAATTATCCGAAGGAACTCGCTGGCTTCCTCTAGCGACACCTCCTTTCTACCATCCCTTTTCTCTGGGGGCCCCTTTGCTGGCATATCTTTACTCGAAGCGTGGGGTGCTTCGCCATCTTGTTCCTCCACCACTTTTCCTTTTCCTTTGACGTCGGCGGGTTGGACTGGTAGGTCCGGAGGTGCGAACACACGACCACTACGGGTCACACCGCTCAGCCCCGTGATATTTGTTACTTTAGCTGACAGCGAGCTGACGTCAGTGACTTCTTCTTCCTTCTTCCCCGGAGGTGTATATCTCCACGGGACCGCGTGACTATTTTGATACGGGAAAGGAACAGGTTTGGCCATTAAGGGGTGCCCGGGCTTTTGCGAGGCTGCACTTTTAGTGAAGTATATCACCAAGGGTTTGGGCTTCGCAATACCGCTCCCCTCCGTAGATTGCATGCATATATGCTGCTCTTCTTTTCCTTCAATGCCGACTTCTAGTCGACCTTGGTCTATCATCCGTTGTAACAATTCCTCTACTTCCAAACACGTCTCCATGTCATGCATCTCGCCGGGATGTAGCAGACAGGAATCCTCCTTACACCCACTATGGGGAATTACACCTCCCTTCTGTAGGGCCTCAAAGATAAACCTCCTAGGGGTTGCCACATCTCTTAAAGGTTTGGACCTGTGGGACCTATCGGATTCAACTGCATTAACTGCTCCCCCTCCATGATTGGCGAGCGGGTTGGTCCTCACATTGGGCCGATCCTCTTGGAAAGTCAGCCATCCGGCATCCATTAGATGTTGGACCTTGTATTTAAGGGCCAAGCATTTTTCGATGGAATGCCCCGGGGCACCCCCATGGTACTTGCAAGTTGCATTAGGGTCATACCACTTCGGGAAAGGGGGTTCGAGGACCCTTCCGGGAGTTACCACGGCCAAATGATTGGCGATGAGGGATGGTAGAAGATCTTCGTACGTCATTGGGAGCGGGGTGAATTCCGGCAACGGCCTCGGAGGGAAGTTCCTTGTCGTGTTGGAATTACCGGCCGGTCGAGTCGCGTTCGGAGTTGGAACTTGGGGAGCTTCCCTCTGGGTGGGTGCCTTAGGCTGCACGGGTGTTGAGCTAGAGGCGTTCCCAGCATGAGCCGAGAAGCTTGGGTGATGTTGCGCGTACTGATGGGTACCATGAGGTGTTTGCTGGGGTTTGACCCATGCGGGTGTTGAAGAGACGGCATGGGCATCTCCTTCCTTCCTTTTTGCCCCTGTTGCCCCGATTCTTTTGGCGTTCACGTTTGTGGAGGAAACATAATCAAACTTTCCTCTCTTCAATCCCACCTCGATTCTTTCCCCGGCAAACACCAGATCCGCAAAGCTGGACGGCATGTAACCCACTAGCTTCTCATAGTAGAACACTGGCAGAGTGTCTACCATCATGGTGATCATCTCTCTCTCAACCATGGGAGGAGCTACTTGTGCCGCCAAATCCCTCCATCGCTGCGCATATTCTTTAAAGGTTTCACCCTCTTTCTTGAACATATTCTGCAGTTGAGTACGGTCCGGAGCCATATCAGAATTGTACTGATACTGCCTTAGGAAGGCGGTAATCAGATCCTTCCAAGTACGGATACGGGAAGCTTCCAAATTAGTGTACCACACTACCGCAGCTCCGGCCAAGCTATCCTGAAAGAAGTGTATCAACAGCTTTTCATCTTTAGAATGGGCGCCCATCTTACGGCAGTACATCTTGAGATGGTTTTTGGGACAAGTCGTCCCTTTATACTTGTCGAAGTCCGGCACTTTGAACTTCGGGGGAATAACAACATCGGGTACTAAGCAAAGATCCGTCATGTCTGCAAACGGATAGTCCCCAAATCCTTCCACAGCCCTCAATCTTTCCTCAAGGAGATCGAGCTTCCTCCTTTCTTCAGTTGCCGGGGGCGGCCCTTCCATAGACAAAACTATTGGCGACGCTGCGATGTTGGGTTGGGGCAACGTGCCTGGTGCCGGCCCTTCGGGGATCGGGGGATAAAACTCGACATCCCTCCGAGCATAATCTTGAGGGTCTTTATGGACTTCGTCGGGCTGCTGAGGAGGCTCTTTTTCATGGACGGGAGAAGCAATGTGGCCCGCATCTTCTTGCAAGATGGGTGGTGAATAGTTGGGCGGCAATCCATAAGGGTAAGCCGCTCGGTTGTATCCCAGGTGAGGGCTGCCATCGTGCCCCAGTGCGTCCCTTCCCCGTCCTACTATGTTTGGGGGAGGATGGTGCGTAGTTGCCAAGAGAGTCGGGTCTGCTTCGGCAGCCGAACTGACAGCGGCGGCAGTGGCCGCGTTCTTCTCCATGAGCTGCTTCATACCTAACATGGCCTCCATCATGGAGGCCATTTGTTCCTTCAGAGCCGACATGTCGGCTTTCATCTGTTCCTGTGTCTCCTCTTGATCACCCATCGTTCTAGATTTGGATCTGGTGCGATAGGGATCCCTTGCGGCGCGTTTAGTTATGGTGTTTTCCCTAAAAAACCAAACGTGAGGAGTGGGTAAAGAAAGAAAATGCATGCTAGAGATGAGATGTAGGAGTGATTTGATTTGCACAAGCTTTTTGGAGTAGAAACATGGGACCAACTCATTTTATTTCAAAAAAAGAAATCATATCTAGTCAAGGTCTGAGAGACCATACAAGTTTCCTAACGATTTCTAATTATGTGGGCCATTAAGTCTATCATATGCTGACAATAGCCGAGAAGCCCATGAATCTCTTCGGGGGTAGAGTAGGTGTCTGCCATCGCCTTGGCCTTGGCTAACAATCGGGGAAGTTCTTGACTCCCGTTCAAGGTAAGAGCAAACCGATCCATCCACATGGTTGCCTCTTGGTGTAAAGAGTCGATCACCCTTCCTCTAGCCTCTTTTTCCGCATATACTTGAGCATACTCATCCGCAATTCTATGCTCGTGGGCCGTGGCTAGACCTAACTCTTCTTCGTACTTGGCGATGATAGCTAACATGTTGGTCTCTGTCTCGCATAAACGCTGAGACAAGCTTCTTTTGGACCTTGAACAAGCAATCAACTCCTCTTTCAGAACCATGCTATGTGCTCGCGACTGGTCCCTTTCTTTTCTTCGCAACTTGAGTTCACTATTGCTACCCCATAGAGCTCCGCGAAATTTGTTCCGGCCATACTCTTCCTTGCGAGCCCTCTTGGTCTCTCGTTCAAGGGCTCTTGCGGTAATTGCATTCTCTTCCCGTAACCCGGCACACTCCTTCCGAACGTGTGTAGTAGCCAACTTGAACTTCTCCTTGGCGAGTTTTGCCTTCCCTAACTCGCTTTTGAGAGCTTGGACTTCCTCGTCCTCTTCCGGTGCTTCAAAATTCTCTTCGCTGACGACTTTTAACTTGGCGAGCCAATCTAAACCTCGTATGTGAACCTTCAGCCATTCGTGGTACCCACCAATGATGCCATTACGAATGCCTCTAAGCTCTTGATCTTTCCTTAACGGGGTTTCCCATGCCTTATGGATCCTTTGTATAGTCTTAGAATTTTGTGCGCCGAGATCCCTCACAAGGAAAGGAGACATGCTTTCTTCCGTCGGTGCTCCCCTCATGGGGTATCCTAGTTGTCTTATAGCGAGCGTGGGATTGTAATTAATACAACCCCTCGTTCCTACCAGCGGAATGTTTGGGTATCTTCCACATGAGAAAAGGACTCCTTCTTTTCCTTCCTTCCATCGGGGGAACCAACTGATTGTTCTACCTCCTATCCCGGCCAAGAGCTGGTCCCAATCCATTCTCCTCTTTTCAGTACACGAGCGATGGCTCAGGAGCGGACATGGATGTCTTGTGTCTTGTTGGAACAAGTGTGACCCAACCAAACACAGAGGGCGGGTAAGCAACAGATGATCCGTGCGCTACTCTTCTCGCACCTTCGGTCAAATGTGTCAAATAGATCTGCCAAGACAGCTACCACCGGACTTTCCTTGCTATGGTGGTAGGCAAGGAAAGCGTCGATTGCTGCTAGGCCTACCAAACCATCCACGTTTGGAAAGAGGACGACCCCAAAAATTAGCAAAGCTAACACATCCATAAATGGGACCCATTCTCCTTGGTTGGCCATACCCCTCGCTTTGTCTTCTAGGTACTTCTGTGGTAGGCCCGCTATGCCGTTCCGAGTCTGTTTTATGCGGTCCAAACCTTTTGCGGAATCCTTGACCACAGTTGCAATTCTGCTCAAAGAGGGGAGACACCCGGAGGAAAGATATGGTTTTCTTCCCCCGAGAGGACATCCTAGAATCTCCTCAAATTCTTCAATGGTTGGTACTAATTGGAAGTCCCCGAATGTGAAGCATCTCAAAGGCTGGTCGTAGTATTGGGTAAGTGATGCAATGGCTTCTATGGACACCTCTGCTATGGTCAACTCTAAAATCTTTCCGTAAGTCTTGCGGAAGGCTTGCATTTGGAGGGGTTCCATCAACCGCCCTAATTCCTTGATGCTGGTGGTATCTGGGCTTTTGACCTTGACTTGGTAGAACCTCTTGCCGGTTTGATTTGTTCCCATGTTCACTAAAGTGAGACAAAAGCTGGTGCAAATAAAAACTCCGATATCTCATGGGTGGGATGGATGAATGCATGATGGAATGCATATGACACAGATGCAATCTAGGAATGCGGGGGTCCGGGGAATTTGTCCCCTTCTTAGATACGACGTCTAGGGGTAGCAAAATGCCCCAACGCCCGTTTTTAAGAAGGCGACACGGACCCTCCGTTGGTTTGTTTACAGTAGGGATCAAGACAGAACCCATATGCAATGCCTATGCAAAAGACACAATGCGGGAATGTGCACAGTATGACAATATTTACCGAATATAAGCAAAAGGGTATATGATACTCATGCATGGCAGTGTGAAAAAATGGCACGCAGCGTGTTTGCTTCGTGCCCCTATTTAAGGGACCTACAAGGGAGAGAACTAACTAGGCTTTTAGCAATAATCCCCAAGGTAGTTATATCTCTCTTGATGGTTTCTAGAGGTATCATCCCCTTTGAAGAACATATTGTAGCAGTAGGGACTACTAGCAACAATAGGTTTTCAAAGAGAAAAGCTCTAGATGAGGGTTCACTGTAATCAAGCAAGTCGGAGACCTAGCATGATCACAGATTCACCTCCACTCCTTATGCTCCCATGAACCCGGGTATAGGGCCCTTTTTCACTCACAGTGTGTGCAAATAGTGTTGGTGTTTGTGTGCATCAAATGAATAAATATTTACCTCATGCATACATTCTAAAACACACTAAAAGCAACAAATAGTTTATATACACAAGAACATAAGACAAATAAAGGGAAACCAACAAAGGAGAAAGTCATGATAAAACATTGCACAAGGTTAAATGGCCTAACTCTCAAAAAACAGTCCCCAGTGGAGTCGCCAACTGTCGCAACCTACCCTTCGGTGGGAGGGCGACGCGAGACTCGCGGGATGCGTGTTCCACGAAAGGAATACGCGCGGAGTCGCCACCAACGTTTATTTGAGGAAAACGTCGGAAAAACCGGAAAAGACGCGATCTACGAACTTTTTAGTGAAAGGTTCGGGAGTTGTATTTACGCACGGGGAAGGTATTAGCACCCCACACGTCCGTCCCAAGGGACGGCAGCCTTTAATCGAATGTGCAAACATGACTTTGATTTTTATGTTCCCTTTTATGTTCTTATATCCTTTATACCCTTTTTATATTTTTCCTTTTTTGTGGTCGACAAGGGTGTTTCCCTTTGCTCCTACGTATTCCTCAATTTGGGATGAGAAAATCAGACCTACGTAGTTCTTTTGGAACAAAGTGTTTGGTTAAGTTGTTTTTGTCTTTTTTGCAAAAGATGTTTTTATTGAACAAAAGGTCATTTAAGGTGTTGAACCATTAAACGGTCTTTTGATTTTGAAAGGGGAGAAACGTTAAGGCGTTGGACCATTAACGATCTCTTGTTTTTGAAAGGAGAGAAATGTTAAGGCATTGGACCATTAACGATCTCTTGGGGTGGTCGACAAAAGCGGGGCTTTTGCTCCTACGTATCCTCAATGAGGAACTCAGACCTACGTAGTTCTTTCTTATCAAGTGATTCTTTTTTATTTTAAGAGGTGATCATTTTAAGGCGTTGGACCTTAAAAATGATCCATTTTACTTAGTGAGAAAATGAAA
Organism: Glycine max; assembly: GCF_000004515.6. Classification (NCBI taxonomy): domain Eukaryota; kingdom Viridiplantae; phylum Streptophyta; class Magnoliopsida; order Fabales; family Fabaceae; genus Glycine; species Glycine max. The sequence continues at coordinate 36,124,409 of NC_038250.2, read as the reverse complement.
TGACAAACTTCAAAAGCCTATTTTTATGGACGAGCTTGACTAGGCGAATTGATTTTAGCCTTTAGTTTCACTTTAGTTATTAATCAATTCGATTAAGAATGAGAAATCCCAAAGAGAAAACGTCCGATTGATTTTCCGCTTTATTTTACTAAAAGATGTCTTTTTGATTATTATATTATTTTTTACCTCTTTTTGATTTCCAACGTGGTTACGGCATGACCGAACGGTCGGAATTTATTTTAACCGAAGTTAATGGGTAATACAATTCAAACGTTCGGTGGAAATTTATTTTATTTTTAAGTTAAGCGAGAAACGACTTAAGTAAAATGGCTTAAGCACGTCAACAGGGGGTATAAAAAGTAAACAAAACGAGAATAAAAATGCACGAAACACAATGTGGACCACTACGGGTACATAGAATGAATCGAAAAGCTTGGTTCGAGGTACTTACCCGTTGAAGATCGAAGAACGATGAAGAACGAATGAAGAACGTCGAAGAACGGTTGAAACCTTTGCGAGATTCCTCACGGAAAACGTTACGGAAACGTTTCGGAAGCGCCTCGGCTTAGATTTTCTTCACGGAAACAATTTTTCCAAGCAAATTCGAAAGAGAGAGAAGTGCCTAAGGGGCTGGACCCCTTCCTTCTTCATTTCCTCCCCTATTTATAGCAAAATAGGGGAGGTGGTTGCCGCCCAGCTCGCCCAGGCGAGCTCAGCTCGCCCAGGCGAGCAGGGTTGCTTCCTCCAGAAGCAACCGCCTTCTGGAGGAATCTTCTGGAGGGCCCAAATGGGCCTGGGTGCTATTTGCACCCCCATTTTTACTAAGTACACCCCCCTCTGCTGTTTTTTTGGTGATTCTTTTTTCGTAAAGTTACGGAAACTTACGAATTTCGTAACGATACTTGTTTTCTTTCCGTAATGTTACGGAACCTTGCGGATTACATAATCATCCCCTTTTTGACTTACGGAATGTTACGGAACCTCACTTAATTATGCAACGATGCTTCCATTTGATTTCCGGTGTGTCACGGAAACTTACGGATTGTGCATATATATTTTTTTTGGTTTTTTGGGCATGTCCTGGAATTTCACAAATTGCCTAATGATGGGTGCCAAGCACCTCACGAGGACCAAAGAATGGTCGCACGTCACCAAGCAAAGGTCCCCGGACGAAATTAGGGTATGACAGGTTGCTTGGATGATTTTCATGAATGTCTTGACTCTTTGGATCTCTTCATGTTAGATGTTACCCATTCCTTTCATTCCTTGATGTCCATTGAGAAATATGTAAATGTTTTTGTTTGTCTCTCTTTAATGTCTCTGGATTTGTTCTTTGCTTTGTTTTTAATTTTGCCCAGGAGTGCAAAAAACTAAGTGTGGGGGATTTTGATGTGTCATTATTTTCTCCTATTTCTTAACCCTTTTTGTCACCAATTTAATTACTGATTTACTCTAATTGTTAAATTTATTATTCAGTTTTATCAATTGGGCCCTCTTGACTAATTTGATGTTTTTAATTCAATTTCAGGATAATTATAAGCAATTGGGCCAAACCAGATTGGACTTGAAGAGAGAAGTCAATTTTAGTAGATTTCTTCTAATTTCATTTTATGGCGTTTAGTTATTTTTATTTCGTTTTAGGCCAAAATAATGTAATAGGGCCCAATGACTTTGAGTGACCCTTATAAATAGCAGCCTTGGGATTCGTGTAGAGGCTATTCTATTATTCTGTCATTCTATTATTCAGGAGTTTTCGGGTTTTACATTTGGAGCATGATATTACTGTTCATGTGAATGCAATTTCATTTTTGTTCCTTCTTCTGCCTTTAGCTTCATTTTTGTTTCTGCCTTTAGCTTCATTTTCGTTTCTGCTTCTAGTTTCATTTATGTTTTCTACTTTTGTTGAACTTATGGAAGACTAAATTTCTAGTGTTGTTTCCCTCTGAGGATGAAGTGTAACTCTCTTTGAGGTTCTATTTTTAGGCTACAACATAGAGCACAAGAGCATGATCGATTAGAGAAATATATTTCAATGCATCGGCTTGTTTGTTAGAAAGACCCAACATATCTACCTACTGCTGTCATTTTATTTACCTTACATTTTATAGTTTTTAGCATACAAGTTTAGTTTAAATTCTGTTTGAAATTATCCCTTATACATGTTCTCTCAACAATACTTCAATTCTGAACTTAACTCAGGCTAACATTAGTTCCCTGTGTTCGATACTTGGATTCATCCGTTTTAATTTTAAATACTTGACGACCAGGTGCGTTTTCCGATAAACCCCCATTGAAATTTCCTTGAGACATAAATGCACAAAAAGTAACTGCAATGGGGGGTGATCAAAGTATTTATGGCGTCATTGTTGGGGAACTAAACTGTTAGTAGAGTTTAGTTCAAGTTTGAAGCATTTCTTTAATTTTACTTTTTCAATTTTTTTTATTCTTTTGACTAACATCGTAGTTTTAGTATATTCATTGCTCTTTTCAACTGAATAACTGTTGTACTGTTATTGTATGCAAAGAAAATCTTCTGCAGGTGATTTGATTTCCATTGATTTCGAGATTAATGCCACTTGTAGAAGGTGTAATCAAGAGAGAATTAGAAAAAATTTGTAGGACTTCGAGGCAACAGCAATTCCAGAGGAAGAACCTCAATCTTCTGAGGCATCTTCTAGTTTTCCTATTGCAGAACATTCTCATTTAGATCCTATTGAAGACTACATCATGGGTGAAGAGCCAAGAAGAGTTACTCTGGAAGATTATTCAAGTTCTAATGTCCCACAATTTTTCACCAGCATTGCACAACCAGAAGTTCAAGCATAAACCATTACTTATCCACCATCATTGATTCAGTTGATTCAGAATAATTTGTTTTGTGGATTACCAAATGAAGACCTATATGCACACTTAGCCACTTACATAGAAATATGCAATACTATTAGGTTGGCTGGAATGCCTGATGATGCAATCCGACTGAGCTTGTTTTCATTTTCTTTATCTGGAGAAGCCAAGAGGTGGCTTCATTCATTCAAAGGTAATAGTCTGAAGACATGGGATGAAGTGGTGGAGAAATTTCTGAAGAAATATTTCCCTGAATCTAAGACTGCAAAAGGCAAAGCTGCCATCTCTTATTTTCACCAATTTCCCGATGAATCTTTGAGTGAGGCCTTGGAAAGATTTCGTGGTTTATTGAGAAAGACTCCCACTCATGGATTCTCAGAACCGATACAGCTCAATATCTTTATAGATGGGTTAAGACCACAGTCCAAACAGCTATTAGACGCTTCTGCAGGTGGGAAAATCAAATTGAAGACCCCTGAAGAAGCCATGGATCTCATTGAAAATATGGCTGCAAGTGACATTGCTATTTTGAGAGATAGAGCTCACATTCCTACCAAAAAGAGTTTATTGGATTTAACCTCCAAAGATGCATTGTTAGCACAAAACAAATTGTTGTCTAGGCAACTGGAAGCCTTGGCTGAAACACTAAGTAAGTTGCCAACTCAAATTCATTCTGCACATACTTCACATGCTTCTGTTTTGTAGGTAGCAGGATGTACCATCTGTGGGGGAGCTCATGAATCTGGATGCTGTATTCCTATTGAAGAACACCCCACTTGTGAAGTCAATTACATGGGAAATCAGCCCAACAACAATTTTAATACAGGAGGATTTTCTGGATTCTAACATGGCCAACAATATAATCAACAGCAGGGACAATGGAGGAACCACCCTGGAAATCAGTTCAATAGAGATCAAGATGGACCATCCACAAGGCCACAACAACAAGGGCCTAGTCTCTATGATCGCACAATGAAGCTGGAAAGACTCTACCTCAGTTTATGCAGGTTTCTATGTCCAATTAGAAGAGCACAGAGTCCGCCATAAAGAATCTTGAGGTCCAAGTGTGGCAGCTTGCAAAGCAATTGGCGGATAGATCATCAAGCAGTTTTATAGATAATACAGAGAAAAATCCCAAGGATGAATGTAAAGTTGTGATGACCAGAAGTAGAATGGCAATCAAAGGAGATGATAGTGAAGCTGGAAAGAAGATGGAGGAACATAAACAACAGCTGTCATCTAAGCCAACACTTGAACCTGTTTCTGATGTTGTAGAACTTGAAGAGATTAATGAGGAGAATGAAGATGATAAGGAAGAAGAGACACCAATAAAAGAGAAAGAATAAAAGAAGAAGAAAAAGAAAAAATTTTGAAAAATGAAAAACAAAAAGAGAAAGTTGTTGATGATGAGTTGAGGAAAGGCAAGAGTGAGGTAAACACTGACAAGAAGAAGGATACTACTCCAAATGAAGGAAAGGAAGTACCTTATCCTTTGGTACCTTCCAAGAAAGAGAAAGAAAGACATTTGGCCAGATTTCTTGATATCTTCAAGAAACTGGAAATTACTTTACCCTTCAGAGAAACACTTCAACAAATGCCCCTCTATGCCAAATTTTTAAAAGATATGCTAACAAAGAAGAACCGGTACATCCACAGTGATAGAATTTTGGTGGAAGGAAATTGTAGTGTTGTGATTCAACGCATTCTTCCACCTAAGCACAAAGATCCTGGAGTTGTCACAATACCGTGTTCCATAAGTGAGGTTGTTGTAGGAAAAGCTCTCATAGACTTGGGAGCTAGTATCAACTTAATGCCTCTTTCCATGTGCCGACGACTTGGAGAGATAGAGATAATACCTACACGCATGACCCTCCAGTTAGCTGATCGCTCCATCGCAAGACCATATAAGTGATTGAAGATGTTTTGGTGAATGTGAAACACCTTATATTCCCAGCTGATTTTGTTGTGATAGACATAGAATAGGATGCTGATATTCCTCTCATTCTTAGTCGTCCATTCATGTCTACTGCAAGCTACGTAGTGGATATGGGAAAGAAGATGTTGCAAATGGGCATAGAAGATCAAAAAATCAGCTTTGATTTATTTCATGTAGATAAGGAGCCACCTGACCGAAATGTCTGTTTTAAAGTTCATGTGATGGAGGAAAGAAGACCTGAGAAGAAGGTCCTTGAAGTGGGAACATTATTGGATCCTGGATAACAGGATGATGCGTCAAGCTAATGACGTTAAAGAAGTGCTTACTGGGAGGCAAACCAGCTTTTCTTTCCCTTCCCTATCTTCATTTTTATTTCTTGCATGTAGTTAGGACATATTGCTTGTGATTATGATTGATTTCAGCTTGTTTAGTAATGAACAAAAGGGGTTGTTAAAATTATGTGTGAAGAGATAAGCAAAAAATGACTTATTCTAAGATTGCTTATCTGCTAAGCGCAAACCTTGCACTAAGCGCCATCTCTTCATGTGTTAAGCCGAGCTTGCTCGCGCTAAGCACAAAGACCCCTGATTGATTTGCTGAATGGTTTAGATATGCGCACATCGCTGCACTAAGCCCAACATCTTCACTGTAAGTTGCACCTTAAGTAGTGGGCTTAGCGTGGATGATGCGCTAAGCGCCACTTCCTCTCTGTGAAAATTTATTATAGCTGCGCTAAGTGTGCCATCCTACGCTAAGCCCCAGATTCATTCTGTAAGTTGAGCTTTCAAGCTGGGCTTAGCAGGAAAGGATGTGCTAAACTCCAACATCATTTTGTTTTGAAGTCATTGGAAGTGCACTTAGCGCAGGTAGTAGTTGATGGAAGCTTGCTTGTGGGGCTTCTATGGAGGCTGGATCTTTGAGCTTCAATGGGGTCCTTTAATGGTGATTTTCCACCATGGAGATGCAGCGGAAGACAAAGGAAAGGAGGTGAGAGGAGGCGCCATCCATTAAGGAATAAGCCATAGAAGAAGGAGCTTCACCACCAAGATGAGCCTTGGATAAGAAGCTTGGAGGGGATGCTTCAATGGAGGAAAAGAAAGAGGGAGAGAAAGAGAGAGGGGGGAGCACGAAATTGAAGGAAGAAAAAGGGAGAGAAGTTGAACTTTGAGTTGTGTCTCACAAGACTCTCATTCATCAAAGTTACAACAAGTGTTACACATGCTTCTATTTATAGACTAGGTAGCTTCCTTGAGAAGCTTTCTTGAGAAAACTTCCTTGAGAAGCTTCTTTGAGAAAACTTCCTTGAGAAGCTAGAGCTTAGCTACACACACCCCTCTAATAACTAAGCTCACCTCCTTGAGAAGCTTCCTTGAGAAGATTCCTAAAGAAGCTAGAGCTTAGCTACACACACCCCCTATAATAGCTAAGCTCACCCCCATGCCAAAATACATGAAAATATAAAAAACAAAGTCCCTAGTACAAAGACTACTCAAAATGCCCTAAAATACAAGGCTAAAACCCTATACTACTAGAATGGCCAAAATACAAGGCCCAAAAGAAGGAAAAACCAATTCTAACATTTACAAAGAAGAATGGATCCAACCTTGACCCATAGGCTCAAAAATCTACCCTAAGGTTCATGAGAACCCTAGGGCCTTCTTTAGTAGCTCTAGCCCAAGCCTCTTGGAGTCTTTTATCCAATACCCTTGGGGGGTAGGATTGCATCAATAGTGCTAAGCCTGAATCACTCACTGTAAGTTGAAGCTTGATGTACGCTAAGCCAAGCATCTCAGGCTAAGCGCATATTGCAGAAAGATTTTTGGTGTTGCAGAAAGCGCTAAGTGTGCCTACACGCTAAGCCCCGAATGCTTACTGGAAGTTACAACTTCAAGTTGGGCTTAGCGTGAGGCTAGGCTAAGAGCCAGTGTTTTAAAATCAAACGTCACATTGACACGCTAAGCGCGCCATACGAATTTCAGTTTTTAAAAAGTAGAGGTAGAGGCACTTGGGTTGCTACCTTGGCACTCAAACCTCTGCATTCTCTCATCCTTAAGCATTTTTGTTTCTGCTATGTGCTTATCTGTTCTCTGCATCCCTTGCTTCTTCACACTCTGCATTACACAATCCAAGAAAGTCTTTTGATTTCATTTTTTGCTTTGCATTTCATGCTTCACACCTTAGGATATAGGATTTATGTTTTTTTTTAGTTAGCATTGCTATTAGGTTAGGTTACTTAGTTTTAGGGTTAGGTATTTTAGGACTTTAGGTAGTTTAGAAGCCCAAAAGGGGCAATGTGGTTAAAAAGGGGTGAAAACCCCTATGTATCTTTCTGGGATACGCGATGAATGCGCTAAGCGTGCCTACTGCGCTTAGCCTGTTCATCGCAACTGTTAAATTTTTTTAGATTTGTGATGATCACGCTAAGCAGAACAGGTCGCGCTAAGCGCGTTCATCTTAGCTGTTAAACCAAAATGATGCAGACACTAAGCACGCCTGTGCGCTAAGCGTCAATTGTATATTGAGATACTCAGTGTAGTTCAGGCGCTAAGCCCAGCTTGCTGAGCTAAACACCACTTAGGTTTTGTTTCTTTACCTTTGTAATAAGGCTAAGTGTGCCTGTGCGCTAAGCCTCAGTGTCTTTTTGTTGAGACTGAGCTAAGCGCCAGCATGCTGCGCTAAGCCTTAGTCCTCTACTATTTCTGAAATTGTAGACTTAGGCTAAGCGCCCCTGCGCACTAAGCCTATTCTGCAGAAAAAAATGTTTTATGTGTCTTTGAGCTAAGCGTCAGCTTGCTGCGCTTAGCGCTTGTGTTAATTTCATAAGGCGTGCTAAGCGCCAGCATGCTGCGCTAAGTGTTCATCTCTGTTTTCAGTTTAATTTTTCTATTTTCTTGAGGATAAACCTGTGCTAATCTTGTGTGTTTTTTCTTATATTTTGCAAATGACTTCTAGGAAAAGAAAGGCACCATCTACGCCCACCCAAGTTAGATTTGACAGATCAAGATTCACTTCCCAAGAGGCTTGGGAAAGATACACAGATGTTATTGTGCCTAGGAAGCTTTTGGCAGAGAGGAAGGTGGTGGTCTACTATACAGAGTTTGATGAGTTCAGGGAGGAACTCGAGAGTTGCCACTAGGATGAGGAGTTGAATGATTTTGGTGACGGAAACATTGATGTTGCCATTGTGAAGGAATTCTATGCGAACCTCTATGACCCCGAGGATAAATCACCTAAGGAGGTGAAGGTGAGAGGTCATCTGATTAAGTTTGATGAGGATGCGCTTAAAACCTTCTTGAAGACCCCTGTTGTTGTGGAAGAGGGGGAATCACTTTGTGCTTATTCTAGATTTGCACTCTTGAGGCCTGATCCTCAGGAGTTGGCTGCTAAGCTCTGTATCCCAGGGAGGGGATTCGAGCTTAATGCTGATGGACAACCTTTAAAGATATTGAGGAAGAACATGACCACCCTAGCTCAGACATGGAGTGTTCTTTCCTTCTCTAACCTGATTCCTACCTCCCATACTTCTGATGTCACCCTGGACAGAGCCAAACTCATTTATGGCATCATTATGAAGATGGACATGAATGTGGGGTACCTCATCTCCCACCAGATCTCCCTCACTACTCAGCATGACACATCCAGACTTGGATTCCCAGCCTTGATTATAGCTTTATGTAAGGCTAGGGGAGTTCAGTCTAACTCTAGATCCTTGGAGAGCTTGAGTCCTGCCATTAATTTGGTTTACATTAAGAAGAACTGTTGGAATCTTGATGATCCAATAGTAACTTTCAGAGCACCTAGGAAGGCCAGAGGGAAGAGATCTGAGGCCCCTTCCACTTCAACATCAGAGGAAGCAACACCTTCTTCTTCTACACTTCCTCCCTCTTCCACCACAGAGCTCCCAGTGATTCCTCCTGCACCCACACAGATACCACTACCAGCTCCTCTCTCTGTAGGACAAACAGAATTTATTTTTACTCCTCAGATGCTTCACTCCATGCTCCAGAGCATCCATAAAGGGCAGTCCATCATCATGCAAAGCCTTCAGGGCTTGGGTTTTCCCTCCATTATGAGCATGGAGGAGTTTGATACACATATGGTCTGGCCAGGAGACCAACCTTCTTCCTCTGGAGGGGGTGGGGCCTCTACAGCTCAGGAGACTGTGAGTGAGGAGCCACTAGCACCAGCACCATCGCCAGCAGCAACAGAGGAAGAGACCACTCCAGCTCAGACCCCATAGCCTTCTACACCATCTACACCTGCTCCTGAGGAGACTCAACCTTTAACACTGGATCTTAATGAAGACCAGCCACAAGAGGAGCAGGACATTTAAATTTTTTTCATTATGAACACTTTAGTTTAATTTCAACTATTTTATGATTATGCCATTTAAATTTCAGCTTTTATGTTTCTGTTCTTTAAATTTCAGCATTTTAATTTTAGTAGCATAGTTGTTTGCTTGCTTGTACAAAAAGCTTGATTGAACATTGTATGCAGTGGCTTGTTTGGTATGGAATGAGTGTTTGGAAATGATTTGATTGAGCAAATGTATGAATTGAATGGATTGGGATGATTATTGTGATCAAGTTTGTTGTCATTAGAAGAGATTGAGCATATGATTGGAATTATATCTAAAAATTTTAGTCTGTTGTCAGATTGATTGTGAAGGAATGCATTAATTGTATCCCGGTGAGAGTGTGATCTCTAAAATTTTGAGAGAAATGACTATTATGTAGTGCTGATTTTTGCATAAATCTCTGAAGTATGGATTGGATGCATGAACTTGAGGATGATGAAGGCCATGTTTGATTATGAATAGCTACTTAGCCAAAAAGCTAACCTTGTGATTGAATGAAGTATCCCTTGCACCCAGTTTGAGCTTAATGAACTAATTGATTGATTGAACCTCGAGCCTATTCATTTGTATCTTCTGCTACCTTATTTTAGGTTGTAGGAGAGCATCATCCACAGAAGTTGGTTCAAGCCAAATTTGTCCCAAATTTGGGGGAGTTATTTATCAAGGTAAATTTGTCCCAAATTTGGGGGAGTTATTATCAAGGTAAATTTTGTAAATAAATCTTGTTTTATGGTTAATGCTGTCTCTAGAACATTTCCATTGGATTTAATGATGAAATCTGTGCATTTTTAGGTGAAACAGAGGCTAAGTTTGAATTTCAAAAAGTAGCAATTGGGCTAAGTGCATAACCACCGCTAAGCGCTGCTTCAGCGCGCTTAGCGCAAAGGAGAATCTGGCAGAACATCAGTATCAAAGCAGCGCTAAGCGCGAGATCAGTGCGCTAAGCACAGCAGGTGCCTTAAGCCAGGCTAAGCTCGAGATTGGCGCTAAGCCTGAACCCACTTACTAGCGCTAAGCGCGAGGGTGTTGCTAAGCGCAACGTCGCGATTTCAGAGCCTATTTAAAGCATGTTTTGTGCAGAATTAGGGTACAACAACTTGAATAAGGTCCAGGGCATAGAATTCCATAGTATCCATAGTGCCTATTTCGGGAAAAGAGCCATGGAAGCAGCAAAGAGGAGCAACTTGTGCATTGAAGCCTAGGTTTTGTCATTTGACAGAGATTATTGAGTAGAGAGTGAGTGTGAGATGCTAAGAAGAGGAGGAGGAATCCCCCTTCTTGTGTAAGGAACCATCATTCTCTGTTTTTAATCTCATTTATTGTTCGGGTTTCTTTGTAATGGCTGGCTACACACACTAGTTGGGGATTTCTAATGAACAGCTGATGTAAATACCTAATATCTAATAGATTATGTTTTCTGTGTTCAATGTTTCCTTCAATGCTTAATGTTTGTATGCTTTTGGTCTGATCACCCACTTGTGTGCACAGTTATGTGACTTTTAGCATTGGGAAATGTATTGTTGCCTTAGAACTTGAGTGAAGTAGGATTGAAACTTAGCCTTACATGAGGGGTCTGCGGGTTAAGTTTTGGTTTTCATTATGTTGTTACAATAATGTTGTTTAGTTTAGGCTAGTCTTACAAGAGGGATCTGCGGACGAAGCTTAGGCTAAATTAGGCTAAACTTTAGTAAGATACTTGACCTGAGTCTTGTCTTACATGAGGGATATGCGGACAAAACTCAGTTTAAGTTAGTCTAAACCTAAGAGGGTTGTCTAAATCGGGTGTAGTCTTAAATGAGGGATTTGCAGACGAAGCTTGGATATTCAGCCTGACGAGGGATTGAGAGTTTAGTAATTTAGGCTACAACATAGAACACAAGAGCATGATTGATTAGAGAAATATATTTCTATGCATCAGCTTGTTTGTTAGAAAGACCCAACATATCTACCTACTGCTGTCATTTTATTTACCTTGCATTTTATAGTTTTTAGCATACAAGTTTAGTTTAAATTCTGTTTGAAATTATCCCTTATACATGTTCTCTCAACAATACTTCAATTCTGAACTTAACTCAGGCTAACATTATTTACTCGGATTCATCCATTTTAATTTTAAATACTTGACGACCCGGTGCACTTTCCGATAAACCCCCATTGAAATTTCCTCGAGACATAAATGCATAAAAAGTAACTGCAATGGAGGGTGATCAGGCTCCTCGACCAATCTTGATGTAGCTCCATGTGGAGCTTGTAGGCTTTGGATCTTCTTCATCAATGGAGTCCTTTGCTTCTTGAAGTTCAATGGCAGCAGAATGGAGAGGGAAGAAAGATGATTGGAGACGCCACTTCAAGGAGAAGATGAATCACAAAGAAGCTCACCACCATAGGATGCCATGGATAAGAGCTTGAAGGTAGGAGAAGATGAATGGAGGGAGAGGGAGAGAAGGAGCACAAAATTTTGTGCCTCAAATGAGATCTGAACTTTGAAGTGCAATTCTTACATGATCAAATTTGAAAAAATGCACACACATGGACTCTATTTATAGCTTAAGTGTCACACAAAATTGGAGGGAAATTTAAATTTCTATTCAAATTTCACTTGAATTTGAAATTGAATTTGTGGAGCCAAATTTTGGAGCCAAATTTTCACTAATTATGATTAGTGAATTTTAGCTATGGTTCAGCCCACTAATCCAAGATCAAGTCCAAGATTCTCCACTAAGTGTGCTTAGATGTCATGAGGCATGTAAAGCATGAAGGACATGCACAAAGTGTGACTATATGATGTGGCAATGGGGTGCAGCAAGCGAATGTTCACCTCCCCCTCTAAAATTTAATTGGATTGGGCTTCTCCCAATTCGATTAAATTTATTTGCCAGCACACACATCAAATATTCACTTAATGCAAGTGAAATTACAAAACTACCCTAAAATACAAGGGCTGAAAAATCCTACATTTCTAGGGTTCCTTGCCTACATTATGGAGCCCTAAATAAAAGGCCCAAAAATAATGAAACCTTAATCTAATATGTAAAAAGATAAGTGGACTAATACTTTGCCCATAGGCCTGAAATCTACCCTAAGGCTCATGAGAACCCTAGGGCCTTCTTTTGCATCTTTGGCCCAATCTTCTTGGAGTCTTCTATCCAATACCCTTGGGGGGGTAGGATTGCATCATTCCCTCCCCCTTGAAAAGGATTTGACCTTAAATCCAGAGGTTCTTGAAACTCTGGGCTTCTTCCCTCAACACCTGTAAAAAGAATAAAAACATATATATTAGTGGTGTTTGGTATGTTGGAGTAAGGTAAGGTCTGAAAACCCATTTCCTGGGCAACTTCCCATGAGGGAACATGGTTCCTCACCAACTCAATGAGTGGTGCTACAAGTATAGAAAAATATGGGACAAACCTTTTGTAAAAGTTTGTTAAGTCATGGAAACCCCAAATTTTCCTTATACTTGGTGGAGTGGGCCACTCATGAATGACTTTAAAAAAAAAGGAAAGTAATGCAATAAAGCATACCTTTTTCTGTATTTCATGTTGATTATTCCTACCAAAAAGTACAACAAACCTAAGGTGTCCCATATGAGCCCCTAAGTTTGTATTGAAACTAAAAATAAGAACAAACCTACCTAATGAGTCGCTATGTATGTGAATCATAAAGATGTTGGATGCATGGGTGATTTTACAAAAGATTGTTGCACTACTCAACACATTCATTATGCCACCAATCACAGGGATTCGGTGCCTCATAATACCTATTTTTGACACCAACAAAGCACAAGGAGTTAAGTTCTTACGAACCAAACCTTCATCCAACAACTGCTTTTCTTGAGGAATAACCTCAAGCTCAAGAGGTATGACAGTACTAAGGGATGATTCCCTTGATAGGAGAAGGTAGAAAGATTGTTTAAGAAGGAGTGCTCTTTTGATATCACCTTTTGTTGCTAAATGATTTTCCTTCTTAATAATCTTCTTGGAGGAATCCTTTTCCTCTTTTTCCTTCCCCTTGGCCTCTGAAGACAAGGCCTTACTATCCTTCTTTTTCTTCCTCATCCCTCTTATCTTTCATAGTTAGTTGATCTTTGTCCACCTGTGAAGGTGTTTGAGGATGCAACACAAATTTAGTGCCAAGATGGGTGAGGGTAATCCCATTATTAGGCCATTTTAAATGATCTTCCTATCAAATTGCCATGGCCTTCCTAAAAGAATATGCCTTACCTCTATAGGAACTATATCACAATTAACTTAATCCTTATATGTCCATATGGAGAAAGGTACCTTCACTTGTTAGTTAACTATCATTTCCCCTTGCTCATTGAGCCATTGAAGTTTATAAGGTTTTGGGTGGGGAATGATAGTGAGGTTCAACTTCGAAACTAATCTTGTGCTACAACAATTGCAACAAGATCCACTATCCACAATGAGAAAACAAGTTTTATCTAAAATTTTGCATCTTGTATGAAAGATGTTCTCTCTTTGGGATTGAGATAGATCACAAGATTGACCTCCAAGGAGCTTTCTAACCATTAGGAAGTCACCTTCTTCATGGGGGTAGACTTCCTCACTAGACTCTTCACCCCTTACTTCATCTTCACTTCCACTAGAGGAAGGGGAAGAAGTAGTCTCCTCTTGACTACTATAAATGTCTTGACCCCTCCTAATCATGGTTTTCTTTGTGGGGTACTGAGAGGCAATGTAACCTCTCCCAAGATATTTGAAGCATTTAATGTTGCTAGTCCTTTCTTGGGAACTAGTCTTAGGGGTGGATTTCTCTATGGTCTTACCCTTATCTTCCTTGGGTCTTGAAGGTGCAGCCCCCAAAATTCCTTGGGCTTGGTCCTTCTTTGGATAAGAGTGAAAGCCATAGGATTTTGAAGAAGGCTTTCTTTTAAGTTGTTGCCCCACTCTTATACAAAGTTGGACTAGCTCATCTAGGTCCCTATATGGAAGAAGTTCAACCTTGTCCCTCACTTCCGTATTAAGCCCACTAAGGAACCTAGCTATGCTTGTTCTTTCCTCCTCCCTAAGTTCAACTCTTAAAAGGAGTAGTTCCATTTGTTGTCTATATTCTTCAACACTCATACTCCCTTGTCTAAGCCTTTGGATCTTGTCCATAAGCTCCCTTTCATAGTAGGAGGGAATGTGCCTCTTCCTAAAGGCACTCTTAAGATCATTCCAATACTCTACTGGAGGATCGCCATGAATCCTTCGTTCCATAACAAGGTAAATCCACCAATAGAGGGCATACCCTTGAAAGCTAAGGGTAGCCAATGGAATTTTCTCTCTTCACTAATATGATGGCTAGCAAAGAGTTGTTCAACCTTCATTTCCCAATCTAAGTAAGCCTCAACATTATCTTTTCCATGGAAATATGGGAGGCTAATGTTAACCTCTTGAGGCCTTCTATCCTTTTCTCTTCTTTGGGAATGATGTTTAGTATGTGAACTATGGCTCCCTCTATAATAGTCGCTAAGTTCTTCACTTAAACTCTTGCAAGAGTCATGACTACTATAGGATGCATGTTTTTCTCTTTTCATTTCTTTCATTATTTTTCTTCTTTCATCCTTTCTTATTTGTTCTCTCTTATCTTGATTCATTTCTACCATCTCTTTTCCTTTTTCTTTTCTTTCTAGTTTTTCTTTCAATAACTTGAAGGAAATCAACTCATCTAAGATTCTAGATAGAGGATCCTTATGAGTAGTACGCTCATCATTAACACTAGATGAATGACGACTCATGTTGGTTCCTAAGTTGTGGTTCTTTATTGTTGGCGGTTTGTATAAGGTAAAAGCTAGGGTTAAAAAGAACTCAAGATAAGTGTGATAAGCAAGAAGAAAGTATTATGTAATTACAAGATAAACTAGGTGTGACTAGTAAAGAAAATAAGCTATGAAAGTAAGCAAGACATTAAAGTGCAAGAAATATAAACTAGGCGGATCCTAGAAGTGTATGGATGACCACATTTAAGGTTCCCAACAAAACACTCACTATCCTAAGGGAAAATTGCCTAAAATTATTACACACAAATGGAAGTTTGGTAACCTATTGGAGGCTCCCAACACACTTCCAATGAAAGGCCTTTTTGTTACAAAACTTGAAAGCAATGAAGGTAAGTAAATTGCCAATTACAAAATTACAAAATGGTCCTCAATTTTGGTGGTTGTTCTCTCTTTGGTGATTCACTCAATTTGGAGTGATTCTTAGTCCAATAGCTCTTAAGGTGGTTGGCCCCTTGCTTCTTGACTCAAATTCTTCAAGGGATGGCACCAATCATCATTTCCAATTCCCTATATGGCAACTCACAAACAAGGAAACAAAGAGACAAGCAATAACCAAAGACCAAAAAATGAAATGAAAGCTAAACCAATAGAGTTTTAAGAAGACAAATTTTCAAGGATTATTCAACAATTAATGCAATGAAAAGCACATAAAAGCAAGTTAGGACTCAAAGAGAAACCTAGAATGGCTCTAGAGTAGAGTAAAAAAACCTAAAAAATAAGACTCAAGAAACCTCTAGTTTTGACACTTTTTTCACACTAATTTTCAATTGAAATTTCAGAAATAAGATTGGTATAAAATAGGCACCAATTGTAGAACAAATTTTGAGTCAAAACAACAAGCACACTTCCCTTTCACTTTTCTTTTTCTTGGACACTGATTTTCCATCCAACTTGTGTGATTTTTCGTATTTTTAACTTTTATTCAAATCACTTGGTTCTTTTTTGATAATTTGTTTCCAGATGTCTAGAAAATTCAGTAAAAGTTTCAGCTCAAAATTCGCAGCGGCCAATTCCCAGTAATGTTTACAAGTTCATATGTTCAAGTTGTCAGCACCAGCGATTTCAACCTAGAAATCAAGAGTAGTGTTTATGCTACTTAAGGCTTGGATAATTACAATTTGTGTTTGATTATACTCAAATTTCTTGAATAACACAATTCAAGAGAGCTTAATACTTATTTTGATTCACAAATCCATCTACAACTCAGCACCAAAACTCAATTTCTTCATAGGCATCATGTAGGAAACTTAGTAAACAAAAAGAGTTCAACAACAAGACTACTTCTAAGAATTGATTTTGAACATGTTATGAACTAAATAACATGCATGAATTAGACTCAAAATTCAAAAGATAGGCTAATAATGACAAGAATACATGAACAAATGTATCTAGGATTCAATCAACAAAATCAAAATTCAACACAAACTTAGTGTCATACCCTAATTTCGTCTGGGGACTATTGTTTGATGGCATGCAACCTTTGGTTGACCGCTTCAAGGTACTTGGCACCCTTTGTTGCACAATACGTGAAGTTCCGAGACATGCAAGAAATCAAAAGGAAGCATTGTTACGCAATTCGTGAAATTCCGTAACATGCCGGAAATCAAAAGGGAGTATTGTTACGCAATCTGTGAGTTTCCGTAACATTCCGAAAGCTAAAAAAGGAGTAATTACATGACCCGTAAGGTTCCATAACCTTACGGAAAAAAAACAAGTATCGTTACAAAATTCGTAAAGTTTCGTAATGTTACGGAAAAAGAATCACCAAAAAAACAAAGGGGGTGTATTTAGTAAAAAAGGGGTGCAAATAGCAACCAGACCCACTTGGCCCTTCCAGGATGTTCCTCCAGGAGGCGGTTGCTTCTAGAGGAAGCAACCTGGCTCGCCTGGGCGAGTTGCATGGCAAGCTCCTCCCCTATTTTCCTATAAATAGAGGGAGGAGTGAAGGAGAAAGAGGTTCAGCCTTCCTGGTATTTCGGGATCACTTAAAAATAGTGAGAAAAATTGTTTTCGTGAAGAAAATCCAATCCGAGGCGCTTCGGTAACGTTTCCGTGGGTGATTTCACAAAGAATTTCAACCGTTCTTCGTCGTTCGTCTTTCGTTCTTCGTCGTTCTTCGGTCTTCAACCGGTAAGTTCCGGAAATCGAACTTTTCAATTCATTCTATGTACCCTTGGTGGTCCCCATTTGTTTCACGTACTTTTATTTTCGTTTCATTTACTTTCCGTACCCCCTTTTGACGTGCTTTAATCATTTACTTAAATCATTTTCTCGCCTAATCAAAAAATAAAATAAATTTCCATCGATCATTTGAATTGTAATATCCGTTAATTTCTATTAAAATGAAATCCGACCGTTCGGTCATGCCGTAACCACGTTGGAAACCAAAAAGAGGTAAAATAATAATATAATAATCAAAAAATATCTTTTAGTAAAATAAACCCAAAAAAATCAATCGGACGTTTCTCTTTTGGATTTCTCTTTCTTAATTGAATTGACTAATAACTAAAGTGAAACTAAGGCTAAAATCAACTCGCAAAGTCAAGCTCGTCCGCAAAAAATCACTATAAAGGATTTTAAAGTTCGATACCTCAGTTTTTTTCACCAAGTAAAAATGGATCATTTTAAGGTCCAATGCCTTAAAAGGACCACCTTCCAAGTAAAAAGAATCGCTTGATTCGCCCTTTAGAAAGAATTACGTAGGTCTGATTTCCTCTTCGATGGAGGGTACATAGGAGCAAGAGCCCCGCTTTTGTCGACCTCAAAAATAAAAAAGAAATAAAAGTTTAGATACACAATTTCACACAATTCTAATTTAAGGCTGTTGTCCTTTGGGACAAACTTGAGAGGTGCTAATACCTTCCTCAAACGTAAATACAACTCCCGAATCTGGAATATTCTTTATGACCGGTTTCCTTCGGTTTTTCCGACGTTTTTCACAAATAAACGTTGGTGGCGACTCCGCGCATTTTCCTCCTTTGGAAGACGCACCCGTGAGCCCACGCATTGCCCTCCCACAAAAGGGTAGGTTGCGACAGTTTGCGACTCCACTGGGGACTATTTTGTGAGTTAGGCATATTTTAGGAAAGTGTGGAATTATGTAACTTTGTGTGTGCGTTTTTTTGAGCTGTGTAAAAATAATAAATGTTGTCTTTTCCACATTCTTACACTGCATTCTAAGCACCCACGGGTTTGAGTAAAAAAGGGGCCCTTTACCCGGGTTCATGGAAATCTAAGGAGTGGAGGTGAATCTATGGTCATGCTATGTGTTGTCGTTGGTATTCCATACCGCCGCAATATTATTATCTTGAGTGATAATACCTCTAGAAAACAGCCATGTGAGATATGAATCGTTGGGGGTAGTTATTAGAGACCCCTAGATATTATCCTATAGGTCCCTAAAATAGGAGCACGGAGCAAACACGTTGCGTGCCATTTTTAACACTGCCATGCATGTAGACCTAAATGTCATGTATGCCTTTGCTGTATGATTATTTATGGATATTTCCATGCTATGTGCATCCCCGTGTTATGCTTTTGCGCGTCTACATCATGTCGTCACGCACACGTTGTATGCTGGTCTCGTCTTTTGTCATGGGAAGCCGGAAGGTCCATATCACCTTCTTAACTACACACATGAGGCACTACATCCCCAAATACGCAAGTAAGAAGAGATGATTTTTGCGGGCTCTCGTGTCCGTAAATGCATTCATATCATGCATCACATAAGCATCTCTTCATGACATCATAATTAACATATCATTCCTGTATTTGTCCGTTATCATATCCCAGCATCACATTTTGCATGAGTCATTGCATCATCATGCATATGCGTTTAACATACTTTTTGTTCTACAAACCGCATACCTTTTGTTTTCATGTTTGCTCATGCATGATCCTTGCATTTTCGTCTACAAAATGAAAACAGAAAGGGGAGGCGTGAAAATTCATGCTACATTCTTAGTTGCATGTGTGAGGTACCATGAGCCAACCATGTTGGGATCATAAACCCATTTCTAAAAAAAAAATATTAACAACAAAACAAAATGATTGAGCATGGTACCTAATGCGTGGTTAACTTGGAAATGATGTCTCTTCGGGCATCTTAACCTCATAATTACATTTTCCATGCAAAGCATACGAATTCTCGAGTCATTCATCCCTATGAAATGTTGTTGAAGTATTGGCGATCAGAATTGTCATTCCTTGGATTATAGGGTTGAACCAAGCTCATGCTTTTACGAAAAAGTTCATCAAGTCAAGTTGAAGCATGGAAGTAACCATCTTGCAAAAAAATAGGGCAAAAATGGATCGAGTTACATCACTGCTTCATCTACTGCCAAACACATTTAGGATTGTTAATGTCCTTGTTACTTCCAGTTTCACCTTGACAAAGATGTAATGGACCATGTTAAAAATCTAAATTGATTCAACCCATGTCCTGCATAAAATATCACAATACTTCAACCGTGCATCATTCACATACATTCATGCTTTTCATTGGTTGTATTTTTCATTACATTCTTTCCTTAAAAAAAAGGAGAAAACTTAATCATTGTTATAAAAAAGAAAAAAACATGCTTTACGATGCCCTTACCAAACTCGTGCTAGAGCTAGAGTAATGGGTAAAGTAGAGGAGGTACAAGAGCAGATGAAGGCCGACATGGAGGCCATGAAAGAGCAAATGGCCACAATGATGGAGGCCACGATGAGCATGAAGAAGATAATGGAAGCCAATGCGGTTGCAATTGCTGCTTCCAGCACTGTTGCTAAGGTGAACTCGATGCCCCCATCTGGCCTCAACCAAATGAATCATCCAACCTCAGCTATGGTAGGCAAAGATTTGGGAAGTACGGGCGGCCCCCATTATGCGCAAATTCAAAATGAGCACGCCTTCCCGCCATATGGCTTGCCTCCCAACTATACGCCACCCAATGTGGCATACACTCCCAATGAGAATGTCAATAACTCCAATCCTATACCCATTGAGAGCCAACAACCCCAAACTATCATGCACATGTCTCTTAAACTGTGGGGGAGACACATGAAATTCCACACCACAATCTAGCCGACTTTGAGCCTTGCCTCGGATATTCCACTGAAGGGCAAGCAGTTGGTGGTATACCCCTACAAAACACTTTGGAGGGCCCTCAATATCACCCACAACCATTCCCCTCACATTCCACAGCGATTAAAAACCCTCATGCTATGGCGGAAATGGGAAAGTTGGATCATCTAGAGGAAAGGCTCAGGGCCATTGAAGGAGGTAAAGATTATGCCTTTGCTAACCTAGAAGAGTTGTTCCTAGTACCCAATATCATCACCCCTCCCAAGTTCAAGGTGCTGGACTTTGACAAGTACAAGGGCATACGCAAAAGATGAGAAATTGCTGATACATTCCTTCCAAGAAAGTCTTATGGGGTAGCCGTTACCTGGTACACTAACTTGGAACCTTCCCAAGTCCATTCTTGGAAGGACCTAATGGTTGCCTACGTTAGGCAGTATCAATACAATTATGATATGGTTCCAGATAGGATGCAACTACAGAACATGTGCAAAAAGGGACATGAATCTTTCAAAGAATACACCCAAAGGTGGAGGGATCTAGCAGCCCAAGTGGCACCCCCAATGATGGGAAGGGAGATGGTAATCGTGATGGTAGACACATTACCAGTATTCTACTATGAAAATGGTGGGTTACACACCTTCAAGCTTTGCGGATATGGTCTTCACTGACGAAAGGATCAAAGTGGGTCT
This sequence comes from Glycine max, assembly GCF_000004515.6. Lineage (NCBI taxonomy): Eukaryota > Viridiplantae > Streptophyta > Magnoliopsida > Fabales > Fabaceae > Glycine > Glycine max. The sequence goes on along the minus strand of NC_038250.2, from coordinate 36,103,733 downwards.
AAAAAGAGGCAAATCTGATCATCATGCTTTGATAAATGCAAAAAAAACTGGGACAAATGAAGAGGGTGAGAATGAGGGAGAAGCCCATGCTGTGACTGCCATTCCTATACAGCCAAGTTTCCCACCAACCCAACAATGTCATTACTCAGCCAATAACAAACCTTCTCCTTCCCTACCACCCAATTATCCACAAAGACCATCCCTAAATCAACCACAAGGCCTGTCTACCACACAACCAATGCTAAACACCACCTTTAGCACGAACCAAAACACCAACCAATAAGGAATTTTGCAGCAAAAAGCCTTAGGATTCACCCCAAATTCTGGTGTCATATGCTAAACTTACTCTCATATCTACTCGATAATTCAACGGTAGCCATAACCCCTGCTAGGTTTCCTCAACCTCTATTTTTCCGAGGATACGACTTGAATGCAACATGTGCATATCATGGAGGAGCCCTGGGGCATTCCATTGAGCACTGTATCACCCTGAAGCATAAGGTGCAAAGTCTAATTGATGTGGGCTGGCTGAAATTTGAGGAGAATCGCTTGTTGAATCCTAACACTGACAAGCGACACCACACATGGGGCAATTTTGAAAGCTGTTGTTAGATGTCTCTAATGACTCATCAGGATCTTCAAGTTTATGCCATTATTGTAAACCATAGTTACAACGCTAAATATAAATGGATAAATCTGACATCTTTGTCCCTCATCCTCTCGTAATTACATCTTTGCTTCCACTGGAATGTGGGTGCAAGCCATTGGTTTGTTTGCTCGAGCGACATGCGCTCCTAAGTGCTGACTTCCAAGACCGTTCAATCAGAAATTACTCGTCTTGCACGTTGGTGGGGGTGCCGTAAAACAACGAGTAAAGTTCAAAACAAATAAGTTTCAAAATAAAAAAAATAAAAAAAAGGTTGAAAAAGAAAAAGAAAAAAAAAAGCATTTGATTGACTGTGTTTTCAAGACGTTCATGTGACCTCATTTTATCATTCCGGAAAGTTTGTCTTTTTAGAGAGAAGTGAGTTATCAAGAATAGGATGTTGGACAAATGACCTCAGTTATCTTAAGAAAGGGGGGTTGAATTAAGATACAAAGACTATTCCCCAATTAAACTTTCACTTTCTGGATTAACAATGCACCCTTAACATGAATTACTCAAAAGACAATTCAAAATAAACTTCTTTAAAGCAAAAGATAAATAGCAATAAATAAAAGAAGTTTAAGGGAAGAGAGGAATGCAAACTTGATTTATACTGGTTCGGCCACTTCTCGTGCCTACGTCTAGTCCTCAAGCAACTCACTTGAGACTTTCCACTCTCTTTGTAAAACTCCTTTTACAAAGTCTGAACCACACAGAGACAACCCTTTCCTTGTGTTCGGGAATCCTCTACAACAAGAGAACCACGGTCTCTTAATCCCTTTTCAGAAATAAGAAGAAGAGAAGAAGAAATCTCTCTTAAAAGAGATATATTGTACAATGAAGATCAATCAAAATTCCTTATTGAATATGCAAGTGGTTGACCAAGGAATCTTTTTGAGAGGATAAGACATTTCAGTTCAGAAAAACTCTTAATCTTTTGAGAGGATAAAACTTTTTGGGCAATGAAAACTCTCTTTAAATTTGCGTTTCCAAGTCACCTTTGATGGCCATTCATAAACCATTTGAATAGATGTGACACTTGGAAATTATTTTCTGAAAATCCCCTATTGTGTAATCGATTACAAGACTTGTGTAAATCGATTATAGGCTTTAAAATTTGAATTAAAACGTTCAATAAACTGCTGGTAATCAATTACCATCCATGTGTAATCGATTACACATTATAAATTTTGAATTCAAATTTCTAGTGACTGTTATAAACATTTTCAGCTGCTGGTAATCGATTACCAGAGAGTAAATCTCAAATTGAAATGATTTAGATAGAATTCTTTGGCCAAACCTTTTGCTTTTTCAATTTGGAAACTTCTTCCTAAGATTCTAGAGATCGACTTGATCATATATCTTGATTTTCTTGGATTCTTGGATTCTTGTCTTGAATAAAACTTAGAAGCACTTGATCCTTTGGCATCATCAAAACATCAAAATAGCTTGCTTCTACATAGGAGTCATTTGACTTAATCCATCAACTGAAAAAAAATCCTTCAATTATTTCTCATCCTTGGAAAATTCTTTTTGCAAGAATCAACTGCTTCTTTCATTCTTCCTCACTACGAGGTTGTGAAAACAAGATGACGATTGGTACCTCAAAGCCTTACATTAGGGCAATGAGGGGCACCGTGCATGAACCTCAAGCGAGCCTAGGGGAAGATTAGAAGTTCTCACCCAATAGGTTCCCTGCTACAAGGTCATGACAAAAGACAACGATTGGTACCTCAAAGCCTTACACTGGGGCAATGAAGGGCACCGTGCATGAACCTCAAGCGAACCTAGGGGCAGATTAGAAGTTCTCACCCAATAGGTTCCCTGCTACAAGGTCATGACGAAAGACAACGAATGGTACCTCAAAGCCTTACACTGGGGCAATGAGGGGCACCGTGCATGAACCTCAAGTAAACCTAGGGGCAGATTAGAAGTTCTCACCCAATAGGTTTCCAGCTACAAGGTCATGACGAAAGATAACAAATTGGTACCTCAAAGCCTTACACTGGGGCAATAAAGGGCATTGTGCATGAGCCTCAAGTGAACATAGGGGCCGATCAAAAGTTCTCACCCATCGATGTTTTTAAACAAAAAAAAAGGGGGGGGAGGGGGACAAACCCTAGGATTTCAATGGATTGATTAAACATCAAATGAGTCCATTGTCATCACTCCAAAATGGTCAAGTGACTAAATGAAACAGAACACACACTCTGAGGGAGTTCCCGGAGAGATTTGCAAAAGATAGGATAAGGTTGCATGGACTATCACCTCTTTCAAAATGACAGTCAATCTGTGTTTTCCAAAAAAAAATCAAATCAAAATCAAAATCACAAAATAGGGAAATAATGTCATGAACATTGTACAACTTTCCATTACATTGCATTGTCTCATATGAAGTCCGCATTTACCAAATTTCACGACAAAGGTTGCATGCATCTGCATCCCTAAAATTCATGTTAACTGCATAGATTTCCTACATCTAATGTCCAATCTTTTGAATTTGGAATGACCGGCCCTCTCAATGAGTCAATCTCATGCTTTCTCATAAGGGTGGACCCTTGGGTACTAGTACCCTCACCTTCAGAGGACTACACGTCCTCACCTTCAGAAGACTACACATCCTCACCTTCAGAAGACTACACGTCCTCACCTTCAGAGGACAACACGTCCTCACCTTCAGAGGACAACACGTCCTCACCTTCAGAGGACTACACGTACTCACCTTCAAAGGGCTACATGCCCTCACCTTCAGAGGACTACATGTCCTCACCTTTAAAGGACTACACATCCTTGCCATCAGAGGACTACACGTCTTCGCCTTCAGAGGGCTACACGTCCTCACCTTTAGAGGACTACACGTCCTCACCTTTAGAGGGTTGCACGTCCTTGCCTTCAGAGGGCTGCAAACCCTCGCCTTTAGTGGGCTGGATGCCCTCACCTTCAAAGGGTGACATGTCACCGACTTTAGAAGGCTACGTGTCCTCACTTTCAGTGGGCTCCATAGCCACACCTTAAGAGAATTTAAGGTCCTCTGCCCTTAATGCTTAACCGACACATGCGCTCCCAGTTAAGGGGTGAGTAGTTTCCTTTTATCAATTCCTGGGCCACCCCCTGATATTGGAGGGCGACCAACTGTGCGAACACAACCAGAGAGGGAGGCTATCACGCAACTACTATGCATACCGGGGCAAGATTTCACCCGTGCCACTGCAAAGAGACGAGTGCGGATCCTGCGCACCAACATGACCACTCTTACACAAATATAGATGACGTTGCTACTTAGCAACATTCTGCCCAGCGACCGCAGTGCCGATCTCCCCCTGCGGAAGTATCAGTTGGTTTGTGCCGTCCCGACATAGGTAAGTATGCATTTGGTTCAAATGATTTCTGATGTCATCTATTATTTGTAGGGGTTGTGCCCACTAGACGTCCAGCGGACCCGGAGAAGTCCAACAGGGCCCTGGGGTTCCCAGCTCTAGTTACGGGCCTCTGTCAGTCCTACAGGGTGCCCGTTTCCCCTAGCAAGGTCACGCCATCATGACATAGGTAAGTATGCATGTGGCTAAACTGATTTCTAATGCCATCCACTATTTGCAGGGACCGTGCCCACAAGATACTCGGTGGACCCAGAGGAGCCCAACAGGGCCCTGGGGTTTCCGGCTCTGGTTACGGGCCTCTATTAGTGCTACAGGGTGCCTGTTCCCCCCAACAAGGTCACGCCATCATGACATAGGTAAGTATGCACATCACTCAACTGATTTCTGATGTCATCTATTGTTTGCAAGGATCGCGCCCGCAAGACACCCAGTGGACCTGAAGAAGTCCAACAGGGTCTTGGAGTTGCCAGCTCTGATTACGGGCCTCTGTCAGTTCTACGGAGTGTTTGTCGCCCCCAGCAAGGTCATCAGGCCCCCTATTAATCGGGCTTTCATCAAGAAGTATTGCGCCCCTAGGCAGGTGCAAGGCGAGACACCACAGTAGCCTGGGGATGGCCGGCAGCGGGCAACAGACGCACCGCCGCCACCTCCAAAGCCCCTCAACTCATCCATAAAAAAGTTAGTGTGTTGCCTACGACCCATGGCCGACCAGCAGGTGACCAAGTCCAAAGCCAAAGATAAGCAAAGTACTAGGTTCGTGGCCGACAAGTCATCAAGCGTCCCGTTAAAGAAGCGCTACTAGGAGGCAACGTAGTACCTTTTAAATCCCTGCTTGTTATTTGATCACTTTTGTTTCTCAAGTCATAGTAGGACACACCTAGTTGCTCATGATCCTAGGAATTTAAATAAAACAAGCACAAGCTCGGAGGGTAGTCATACCTCACAAAATATATATATATATATATATATATATATATATATATATATATATATATATATATATATATATATATATATATATATATATATATATGTATGTATGTATGTATGTTTGGGTAGCAAGATACCATGGATACACATGTATATAGCAAAAATACCTCACAAAAATATACACATGTTTAGGTAGCAAGATACCTCATGAAAAAAAAAACAACAAAAACAAAAACAAAAAGAGAACAAAAATATATCTTTCAGCTAAAAAGCCAACATGCTTTTGAAAAGAGATAACTTCCAGCTTTTCTTTGAAAAAATTTTCACTGATCATAACCAGTTTTTGAAAAAAGATGTATGCACCTGAAGGGTGAATGCTGTGAAAATTTTCCCGAACGCCCAAAATAGACTTGGATGAATGCATGATTTGATAAAAGAACATATTTTGGAAACACTGGATTGACTTAAATAGGGAAAATGAATCATGAGCCCTAGTGTCACATAACCATAAAAACTTGATGCTTGAGTGTCCTCATAGGTGCATGCATGACCAGTTTTGCATAAAATTTCCTAATCGTCATCATTGCATGTGTGTCATGGAAATAATGTGGGGCATCCCCTTTATCCCTGAACCGCTGTCCAAACACTGACATATATCATGACCAGCCGTTCTACAAGCCTTGAGCCAAAATCCCAACTTATCATAAACCTTGACCCTGGGTGAGAATGTCAATCCTTGCCCTCAAAAGAAAACAAAAAAAGAAGGAAAGAAAGAAAATTCCCAATCAAAGAGGGGGAGAAAGCAAAAAAAGAAAGAAAGAAAGAAAGAAAGAAAGTTCCCGATCAAAGATCAGAAGAAAACAGAAGAAACATCCAAAAAGGTCTTTGGACCAGACAATATCCGAACAATACAGAATTGTCACCAAGTAAACGAAAAAAAAAGAAAGGAAACCACGACCTAAAGTGGCCCTCTCCCTTTGATTGCCAACCAAAATCTTATGCGTCGGTGACTTGTTCACCTCACACTAAACAAAAACAAAAAAGGAAAAGGCCAAAAACACTCAAAGCCAAATTTCCCACCAAGAAAACAAACCATTCCTAAGAAAAAGTCCTATTGATCCATGATCACGCATGTAATCTTTGATTTGATAGGAAATGATTTTCAAAATCAAGTCATGACATATCTATGGTTCGGAATTAGGATAAAACACTTACCTGTGTGAGATTGATACACTTTGAGTGATTTTCTTCTATTTTTGTTGAACCCAGTGCTTCCTCTAAATGGTCATTTAGAAACGAAATGCTAACATCCAAAATCTCATTTACGGTTATGAACAAATATCGTATCTATAAAGAAAAGAAAAGAGTTTTTTATATGTAAAAAGTGTATGGAAAGATTTTGTGTGTGTATAAATAATGTGTGAAAAGAAATTCTTGTGTGTGAGCAATGAATGTATATAAAGAAATTTTTGTATAAACCACAAGTGTATGTTGAAAAAGAAAAAAAGAAATCTTTGAACAGGAATAGGGTTTTTATAGACCATGTTGATATAAAGAGAAAGAGTTTTTAATGCATGGGTATACGGAAAGAGGTTGTCGTGTATAGGAATGTAGGTGTACAAAGAAAAAGTTTTTCTCATAGATAACGATGGATGTATAGTTTTTGCAAACAAAAAGAAAAAGAAAGAAAGACCTCAAAGGTCAGCATGTTATGGTCATAGGAAGCATAAATCATTTGTAGAGAGCAAACATATCTTTTGGAAACAAGAGACTGACACTAAGAGTTTATTTTCCAGAATAACCGAGATGAGAATGGATGGATTCGTTGAACCGATGAAAGAACATAATTTGGAAATATTGGCTCTACTTGTGTAAATCCCAAGCCTTAGTATCACAATGCCATAAACTGGATGGTTGAGTACCCACCTAGCTGTAGCCATGACTAATTTTGCACGTTGTTCCCAAATCATCATTGTTACGCGTACCTCGCGGAAATAATATGGTAATTCAACCCGAGACCGACACCTTGACACATGAATTTGTTTTGCCCCGAATATCAAAATCGGGCTCGCACGATAAAAAGACCATGTTGAGACACAACCTTAAGCTACTTTGAACCTTGGCCCATGAAAAGAGTCATCATCCTTTCCCCCGAAGAAAAGGACAGTAGAATCTCCTCAAGGAAGAGCGAATAACGAATGCTAAAACCCGAATTCCCAACCAAAGATCGGAAAGGAAGAAATTAAAAGAAAGAAAAGGAAAGGAAAAGAAGGATTCCCGATCGAAGATCGGAAGAAAGTAAAAAGAAAAGGATCAAAGGAAAAACAGAATAATTCCCAATCGATACAGGAAACCAGGAAAGAGAACAGAGGATCTTCTGACCAGATAAATTTTTCGGCAAGGTAAATGACTGCCGGCAAAGGAAAACCCATTTTTGAAATAGTTCTTCCTTTGGGATTGCCATTCAAAGTCGCTCTCGACTGGTGATATCCCGCCCCACATAAACAAAGAGGAAAAGACCGACACACCCAGCTTCCTCTCCAAAAACACTACCCTCGAGAAGATCCTATTGATCTGTGATCGTGCATGTGATCTTTTGGTTCGATAGGAAATCATGTGCAAAATAAAGTCATGGTGCAGTTATGGTTTGGGATTAGAGTAGAACACTTGCCTGTGTGAGTTTTTATACACTATGAGTGATTTTATTCCCAGTTTCAGTTTGACCCGACATTTCCCCTGAATGTTCATTTAAAAGCTAAATGTTGACATCCTGCCCTTCATTTTCAGTTACAAGGAAAATTACCTTTGGCATGGGTATATTGTTTCTCTAAGATATGGTGCTCTCGTGAATGATTTATTTTTCCTTGCTAAAGCATGTTCGCCTTTTTAAGTGAAAAAACCCAGTGGACCATTCGATCCTACCAACAAATCTTATTCAGAGACCCATGAATTGATTGCCTAGCGTTGTTCATGCGTCCTCCACCATCGAGTCTGGAGCCCCATGAGTTGATTGCCTAGCGCTGTTTGTCAATCCTCCACCCTCAAATCTTATTCGGAGACCCATGAATTGATTGCCTAGCGCTATTCATGCGTCCTCCACCATCGAATCTGGAGCCCCATGAATTGATTGCCTAGCGTTGTTCGTCTATCCTCCACCCTCAAATCTTATTCGGAGACCCATGAATTGATTGTCATTCATGCATCCTCCACCATCGAGTCTGGATCCCCACAAATTGATTGCCTAGCGCTGTTCGTCTATCCTCCACCCTCTAATCTTATTCAGAGACCCATGAATTGATTGCCTAGCGTTGTTCATGCGTCCTCCACCATCGAGTCTGGAGCTCCACGAATTGATTTCCTAGTGCTGTTCGTCTATCCTCCACCCTCAAATCTTATTCGGTGACCTATGAATTGATTGTCTAGCGTTGTTCATGCGTCCTCCACCATCGAGTCTGGAGCCCCACGAATTGATTGCCTAGCGTTGTTCGTCTATCCTCCACCCTCAAATCTTATTCGAAGACCCATGAATTGATTGCCTAGCGTTGTTCATGCATCCTCCACCATTGAGTCTGGAGCCCCACGAATTGATTGCCTAGCGCTGTTCGTCTATCCTCCACCCTCAAATCTTATTCGAAGACCCATGAATTGATTGCCTAGCGCTGTTCATGCGTCCTCCACCATCGAGTCTGGAGCCCCACGAATTGATTGCCTAGCTCTGTTCGACTATCCTCCACCCTCTAATCTTACCCGGAGCCCCATGAATTGATTGTCATTCATGCATCCTCCACCATTGAGTTCGGAGCCCCACGAATTGATTGCCTAGCGCTGTTCGTGTATCCTCCACCATCCTATTCGGAGCCCCATGAATTGATTGCCTAGCGCTGTTCATGTGTCCTCCGTTATTAAACGCTGAGCCTGCGGTGACTGGGAAATATGTTTTTTTGTTATTTTCCCGATCGGCTCCTTCGCCAAACATGTGTATATGTATATATTATGTTATTGGTGTCTTTTGTTTGTGTTTGTTTTGGAGAGGCAATTGTCATACCCTAATTTCATCCGGGGACTATTGTTTGATGGCATGCCACCTTTGGTTGACCGCTTCAAGGTACTTGGCACCCTTTGTTGCACAATACGTGAAGTTCCGAGACATGCCGGAAATCAAAAGGAAGCATTGTTACGCAATCCGTGAAATTCCGTAACATGTCGGAAATCAAAAGGGAGTATTGTTATGCAATCCGTGAGTTTCAGTAACATTTTGAAAGCTAAAAAAGGAGTAATTACATGACCCATAAGGTTTCGTAACCTTACGGAAAGAAAACAAGTATCGTTACGAAATTCGTAAAGTTTCGTAACGTTACGGAAAAAGAATCACCAAAAAAAAGCAAAGGGGTGTATTTAGTAAAAAAAGAGGTGCAAATAGCAACCAGGCCCACTTGGGCCTTCCAAGATGTTCCTCCAGAAGGCGGTTGCTTCTGGAGGAAGCAACCTGGCTCACCTGGGCGAGCTGGGTGGCAAGCTCCTCCCCTATTTTCCTATAAAATGAGGGAGGAGTGAAGGAGAAAGAGGTTCAGCACTCCTGGTATTTCGGGATCACTTAAAATTAGTGAGAAAAATTGTTTCCGTGAAGAAAATCCAAGCCGAGGCGCTTCCGTAACGTTTCCGTGGGTGATTTTGCAAAGATTTTCAACCGCTCTTCTTCGTTCTTCGGTCTTCAACCGGTAAGTTCCCGAAATCTAACTTTTCAATTCATTCTATGTACCCTTAGTGGTCCCCATTTGTTTCGCGTACTTTTATTTTCGTTTCATTTACTTTCCATACCCCCTTCTGACGTGCTTTAGTGATTTACTTAAATCATTTTTTCGCCTAATCAAAAAATAAAATAAATTTCCACCAATCATTTGAATTGTAATATCCGTTAATTTCTGTTAAAATGAAATCCGACCGTTCGGTCATGCCGTAACCACGTTGGAAACCAAAAAGAGGTAAAATAATAATATAATAATCAAAAAATATCTTTTAGTAAAATAAACCAAAAAAAATCAATCGGGCGTTTCTCTTTTGGATTTCTCTTTCTTAATTGAATTGACTAATAACTAAAGTAAAACTAAGGCTAAAATAAACTCGCAAAGTCAAGCTCGTCCGCAAAAAATCACTAAAAAGGATTTTAAGGTTCGATACCTCAGTTTTTCTCACCAAGTAAAAATGGATCATTTTAAGGTCCAACGCCTTAAAAGGACCACCTTCCAAGTAAAAAGAATCGCTTGATTCACCCTTTAGAAAGAACTACGTAGGTCTAATTTCCTCTTCGATGGAGGGTACATAGGAGCAAGAGCCCCGCTTTTGTCGACCTCAAAAATAAAAAAGAAATAAAAGTTTAGATACACAATTTCACACAATTCTAATTTAAGGCTGTTGTCCTTTGGGACAAACATGAGAGGTGCTAATACCTTCCTCAAACGTAAATACAACTCCCGAATCTGGAATATTCTTGATGACCGATTTCCTTCGGTTTTTCCGATGTTTTCCACAAATAAATGTTGGTGGCGACTCCACGCATTTTCCTCCTTTGGAAGACGAACCCGTGAGCCTCGCCTCGCTCGCCCGCAAAAGGGTAGGTTGCGACACTTAGAACATAATGTGACAATTATTATGACTAAACATGACTCTAAGACAACATGGATTAAGTGATTTACACTTAGATTTTTTTGTTGTTTTTTATAATCAATATTTTGGAAGAAAATTTAGATCTAAAGGTTTAGCACAAGAAGATTATGACTGAAAAATGATAGAACTTAAATCAACACAAAAACATGATTCAAGAGTAGATCTATAAAATTTGAACTATAGAAATGCAAGAAGAAGTTTAGATCTAAGATTTAATCAGTTTTTTTTTTTAGAATCTACTCTAAACAGAACCAAAACACAAGACAATGGAGGATATACATGGATAATAACATGAAGAACAAGGAATTAAAGTGAATTCACCGAACAAAAAGATAGTGGAAGCAAAAGAACATCAACTAGATGAAGATGCTCTGATACCACATGATGTAGCTCCATGTGGAGCTTGTAGGCCTTGGATCTTCTTCATCAATGGAGTCCTTTGCTTCTTGAAGTTCAATGGCAGCGAAATGGAGAAGGAAGAAAGATGATTGGAGACGCCACTTCAAGGAGAATATGAGTCAAGAAGAAGCTCACCACCATAGGAAGCCATGAATAAGCGCTTGAAGGTAGGAGAAAATGAATGGAGGGAGAGGGAGAGAAGGAGCACGAAATTTTGTGCCTCAAATGAGGTCTGAACTTTGAAGTGTAAATGCACACACATGGCCTCTATTTATAGCCTAAGTGTCACACAAAATTGGAGGAAAATTTGAATTTCTATTCAAATTTCACTTGAATTTGTGGAGCCAAATTTTGGAGCCGAAATTTCACTAATTATGATTAGTGAATTTTAGCTATGGTTCAGCCCACTAATACAAGATCAAGTCCAAGATTCTCTACTAAGTGTGCTTAGGTGTCATGAGGCATGTAAAGCATGAAGGACATGCACAAAGTATGACTATATGATGTGGCAATGGGGTGTAGCAAGCAAATGCTCACCTCCCCCTCTAAAATTTAATTGGATTGGGCTTCTCCCAATTCAATTAAATTTATTTCCCAACACACACATCAAATATTCACTTAATGCATGTGAAATTACAAAACTACCCCTAATACAAAAACTAGTCTAGGTGCCCTAAAATACAAGGGCTGAAAAATTCTACATTTCTAGGGTACTCTACCTACATTATGGAGCCTTAAATAAAAGGCCCAAAAATAATGAAACCTTAATCTAATATGTACAAAGATAAGTGGGCTCATACTTAGCCCATGGGCCCGAAATCTACCCTAAGGCTCATGAGAACCTTAGGGTCTTCTCTTGCATCTCTAGCCCAATCTTCTTAGAGTCTTCTATCAAATGCCCTTGGGGGGTAGGATTGCATTAAATCTTGGGCTCTCATGAAAATGCTTCATCCTTGATCTCTACTATACCATGAGAAAAAACATTTGTAACAACAAAAGTCCTACCATATAAAACGAAGCTTACTGGATACGAGCTTAAGGCGAGAATTGAATAAAAGCACTACCATCTAGAATGAAGTTTACCGGATATGAGCTTAAGGCGAGAATTGAATAAAAGCATTTTCTGGCCAACATGAAACTCATTCCTTAAGATCATTTATAATGGAAATGCTTGATATTCTCCTTGTAGTTCTTATAGGCATCCAGGTAGAGCTCGTTGGATTTCTTATAGGCATCCTAGTAGAGCTTCTTAAGTTCTTAAAAATGAAGCTTTCTCCCAATGCCCATATAGTCAAATGCTAAGTTAACACTCTTCACCACCCAATAAGCACGATGCTCAATCTCCACATGTAGATGACATGTTTTACCAAAGACAATCCAATAAGAAGACATTCCTATTAGGGTCTGGTAAGTTATCCTATGAGCCTACAAAGTATCCTCATGCAGCTTGCTCCAATCCTTCCTATTAATTTGGGGGTGATATGTTATGGCAACTCTATGTACAACCCCATACTTTTGAATCAAATCTATCATGTTCTTGTTGAAAAAATGGCTCCCCTAGTCACTAATGATGTCCTTAGGCACACCATACCTACAAAATATATTAGACCTCACAAAATCCTTAACCTCTCAAGCATCATTAGTCTTTGTGGCCTTAGCATCCACCCACTTGGAGACATAATCTAGCACAAGAAATATATATGAATCACTAAAAGAAACAGAGAAAGCCCATGAAATCAATACCCCAAACATCAAAAACCTCACAAAAGAGAATGGCTTGTTGGGGCATCTCATGCCCACTAGTGATGGCCACTCCTACTCGCTAGCACTGCTTATAAGTGGAAAAGGCCTGATGTGCATTTCTAAAAATGGTGGGCCAATAGGACCCACTATCAAGCACTTTTCTTGTTGTCTATTGTGGTCCATAATGTCCTCCATCAAGGGAGGCATGACAAAAATGGAGCATTGACTAGATCCCATGGTCTGAAATGCATCTACAGATCACCTAGTCACTACAAAATTTGCACAAGGTTTATCTCACACATACTATTTAACAACATTTTTTAATTTAACAATCTGATTCCTACATAGTTGTTGGGGTAAAATAGCAGCAACCTGATAATTCACAATATCAATAAACTAAGGGGAAATTGATGTGGCTGCAATTGCATAAGGTGCTCATCAGAAAAATGGTTCCTAATAGGAAAAAAGGTCTAGTGCTCTTTCAATCCTGATCAAATGGTGAACAACTAGGTTCTCTACACCACTCTTATCTCTTATCTCTATATCAAACTCCTGAAGGAGAAGCATCCATCTCATCAATCTAGGTTTAGCATCAGGCTTTTTCAACAAGAATTTTAAATTTGCATGGTTAGAGATAACAATAGTCTTGGAGACAAGCAAATAAGGTCGAGAATTATCTAAAGCAAAATCTATAGCTAAAAGCTCCTTCTCAGTGGTGGTGTAGTTTGCTTGAGTTGCTTCCAATGTGTGAGAGACATAGACTATGACATGATGAACTCTACCAACACGTTAAGCTAAAACAACCCCAAGTTCTAAGTTAGAAGAATCATACATGAGCTTAAAAGGAAGGTCCCAATCAGGTGCTTGAATAATGGGAGTTGTGACAAGTCTTCTTTTTAGCTCCTAAAATGTTGTCTAGCATGACTGATCAAACTCCACATCCTTTTGAGGAAGGTTGGACAACGGCAATGTTGTTGGGATAGCCGAGAATCTAGAAAGGGGGTTGAATGGATTCTTTCGAAAACTTTATCACTTAACTTCTTAATTCAATTAAAGTTAGTACCCTTTCACAAATCAAGGTTTTCACAAATGATATATTAAAGCAAGATCAACAACACTTAAAACCAATATATCCAAAAACCTTAGAGAATAGAGTTATATGAACTTTTCACATCAATTCCATTACCAAGATTGAATAACAAGACAAAGGTTTAGAGTTAAAGAGAATCAAACACAAGGTTTATACAGATTCATTCCTAGAAGGACCTACACCCAGATGTTCTAATGACCCTTAGAACTTTCACTAATAAAGAATCAAGTACAAACACTATGCACAAGTAATTCCTTAATACTCTACTCTTCCTTGAACCCTACAAGAGAAAGATTGGGATTTGAAACCCTATCAACTCACAAATAACCCCTGATAACCCTAATCAATGTCAAAAACTAGAAAGAATTCAAAATAGGATTGAATATACCTGAATGCTAAGATCATAAAATCTTTAAGCCTTTCTTTCTTTGCTCAAATCATGATGAAGAATGAATGAATCTTGACCATCATGAATCTCTTGTTGAAAATGCAGAATTCTTCTTTTAGATGACTCTTAGAAAGTATTTCCAAAAGATAAGATCAAAAGCGAAGTCATTAATAAGAATGATCAATAGAAGATATATATAGTTTTTAACAAAAATAAATAATCAATTATCATAAGGGGTAATCAATTAATTTGTCAAAATCTCTCTTGATCTACATTTCTAAAAACTTGGTAGTCAATTATAGAAATGAGGTCATCTATTATTTCATTTCACAAAGAGCTTCTCAAGCCTCTATGCTTTCTGGAATAATCCATTATCAACTCTGGTAATCGATTACTTTGAAACATGTAGCTCTTAAGTTTCAAGATCCAACCTAATTGATTGTAGAAATGTGGTAATCGATTATCTTGAGCTACAGAGACTTCCTTCTTTTGAAATTGACTTGGGTAATTGATTACAAAACCTGGTAATTGATTCATTCAATATAACTTGCCAAAGATCAAAGAGAAGTAAGTTTTGTTGCTACTTATCACACTTTGTAATTTGATTATCTAAACTTGATAACTTATTACATAGTGATTGAACCTATTGCCTCTTAGAAACTTTGAGATCAAACATTAATCTTCTTATGTTTCGATACCTACTAAGCATGGATAAGGAAATCTAATATAAACCATCCAATCATGCCTTGTCTAAAACATCCAATACAAATGCCACATCTATGGAATTTATTTGGCATTGCAAAATTGTAAAAACCAAAAGAATCCTAAGACTAATCTTCAAGTCTTCAAACTCTTGATCCAACAAATGTAACTTTGCTGAAGTTCTGAATGAACCTCGTATAGAAACTTGCATGTCCAGGAAAAGAACAAACTTCCTACATTGATGTGAGTATGGAAGAGAAGAAATAATATCAATCTTGGCCTTATCAACCTCAATACCCTTGCTAGAGACTAGGTGACCCAAGACTATACCTTTAGTTACCATAAAATGGCATTTCTCAAAATTTATTACAAGGTTAGTCTCGACACACCTATTTAAAACTCTAGACAAACTCTCAAGGCATGCATCAAATGAAGAACCATAAATAGTAAAATCATTCATAAACACCTCTATGCAACTCTCAAGTAAATCAGAAAAAATACTCACCATACACCTTTGAAATGTTCCTGGGGCATTGCATGGGCCAAATGACATCCTGGTGTAAGCAACAATGCCAAATGGACATGTGAATATGGTCTTGTGTTGGTCCTCTGGTGAATGGGATCTGCATGTAGCCTAAAAATCCATCTAGGAAGCAATAATAGATCTTGCCTACCAATCTTTCCAAGACCAAGTCAATGAAGGGAAAAGGAAAGTAGTCCTTATGAGTAGCTTGGTTAAGCTTCCTGTAATCTATGCATACCACCAATTGTTCTTCACTCTAGTTGGAACCAATTCATTGTCTTGGTTCTTCACAACAGTTATCCCAGACTTCTTAGAAACCACCTGTATAGGACTAACCCACTCATTATGTAATATGGGGTAAATGATCCCCACTGCCAACAACTTCATCACCCCCTTCTTGACCTCTTCTTGGATAATAGGATTGAGGCACCTCTATGGCTATCTATCTCACTAGTCTGAACTCATCCTCCAATAGAATCTTATACATGTAGACGATAAGATTAATCCTAGGAAGGTCAGCTAGAGTCCACCCAATGGCTCTCTTATGATCTCTCAAGAATTTCAACAACTTTTCCTCTTTCTCAACTTGGAGAAAGTAATCAAAGGAAACTATTTAGTTTCCTCTAAATAAGCATACTTAAAGTGTGTAGGCAAATACTTTTAGTCTAAAGATGGTGGCTGGAGTATGGAAGGCAATGGAGGTTGGCTTGCAACCACAATTTCATTTGTTGATACAACCACATCTACTACAACATCAACCTCTTGGAATTCTGCACCTGCAGCAAGAGCAACACTAATCTCTACACAAATAGCACATACAGATGCATCATCACAACCAAAATCAAAATCAGAAATCTAAAAAAAACATCAAAATCAGAATGTAAATCTATGCAACTATCAACCATATAATCAATAACATCCAAGAAAAAAAAGTGAGTGGTCTTTTGAGGGATGCTTCATGGCATCAAAGATGTTGAACTGCACAACATCATCACCAAACTACATGGAAAGTGTCCCTATATGCACATCAATTTTGGTTTGGGCTGTCATGAGGAATGGTCTCCTTAGGATCAATATAGAACCATATCTAGATGAATCATCTTCCATATCCAAAATGTAAAAATCTTCAAGGAAAACGAAACCATTAACTTTGACAAGTAGATCTTCCAAAACTCCAAGTGGTTGAACGGTGCTCCGATTTGCTAACCGAATGACCACTTTAGTTGGCCTCAAATCACCAAGCTTCAAGGATTTATAAAAAAATGTAGGCATGACATTAATGGAAGCACCTAAATCCAGCATGGCATCTGCAAATGTGAAAATGGTGAAAATGTCAACATCTTTGCACTTTTGTGGCATGGTGGGCTAGGTAATGGCAGAAACATTTGTACTATGAATCAACACAAAACCATTTCTAATGAAATCCTACCCCCCAAGGGTATTGGATAGAAGACTCCATAAGAATTGGCCAGAGATGCAGGAGAAAGCCCTAAGGTTCTTATGAGCCTTAGGGTAGATTTTGAGCCAATGGGCTAAGTATGAGCCCACTTTTCATTGTAAGTATTAGAATAGGTTTTCCTTCATTTGGGCCGTGTATTTTGGCCTACAAATTAAATGCACCCTACCCTACAAGTTAAGGGTACCCTAGTAGTATAGGGTTTTTAGCCTTGTATTTCAGCGCATTTTGAGTAGTCTTTGTAGTAGGGACTTTCTTGTATTTTTCATGTATTATTTTTTTTTTGGGGGGGGGTGAGCTTAGCTATTGGAGGCGTGTGTGTTCCCTTGGGGGTGAGCTTAGCTATTGGAGGCGTGTGTGTTCCCTTGAGGGTGAGCTTAGCTATTAGAGGGGTGTAACACTAGCTTCTCAATGAAGCTTCTCAAGGAAGCTACCTAGGCTATAAATAGAAGCATGTGTAACACTTGTGGTAACTTTGATGAATGAGAAACTTGTGAGACACACTTCAAAGTTCAACTTCTCTTCCTAATCTCCTTCAATTCCCATGCACCCTCCTCTCTCTCTCATTCTCTTCCTCCATTGAAGTTTCCTCTCTAAGCTTCTTATCCAAGGCTCTCTCTTGGTGGTGAAGCTTCTCCTTCCATGGCTTATTCCTTAGTGGATGGCGCCTCCTCTCACCTCTTCTCCTTTATCTTCCGCTGCAACTCTATGGCTGAAAATCACCATTGAATGACCTTATTGAAGCTCAAAGATCCAGCCTCCATAGAAGCTTCTCAAGCAAGCTTCCATCAAGTGGTATCAGAGCACAAGAGCTTCAAGTAGGTGCTCCTTAAACCTCAATTAATTTCATCTTTATCTTCTCCTCCATTGTTGTTTCTTCATTTTTTTTCTCCATGTATTTCCTCATATGTCTTGTGTTGAATGTTGTTAACATGATTCTTTAGAATTTCCACCGATTAAACTTGCTATAGAAGCTAGATTTGATTTTTTATGGTTCAAATTTCTTGTTCTTATTCTTGAACCACGAATTGTGTTGAGTTTAGGTTCCTTTGAGTTTTGTCTTGCTATTTTAGTGGCTGAATCCTAAACCATATAATTCTTAAAAGAAAAAACACTAAAGTGTAAGAAAACCTCAAAAATCTAGAGTGACATGTTCACTCATTGTAGTTTTGTCATAGAAGTCGTGTCTAGTCATGAAGCTTGTCACATAAGATTCCTTATGTTGTGCTGAATTTTATTTTCTTGTTTCTTTGTCTAACTCATTTGTTCATGAGTGTATGAAATTTTTTTAGCCTATTATTTGAGTTGAGTCAAAACTTGCATTTTAATTATTCCTTAACATGTTCATGAATAATTCTTAGAGTCTTTGATTCTAAACCTTTTCTTGAACTTTACGTTTCCTTATGATTGTGTCTATTCTAAATTTGAGTTTTGGTGATTGAACTGCTGGCTGAAATTTTGATCCTAAGAGAATTTTCAACTCCTAAAACTATGGTAAACAAGCCTAGTGAGTTTAACATACATAGGAAAGTTGAAAGTAAGCCTAAGGCAATCAACATACCATGCTTAAAATTCAAAGTCTGAAATCGCTGGTGTTGGCAGCATGAACATATGAACTTGTAAAAATTAATAGGAATTGGTCACTACGAATTTGAAGCTAAAACTTTTACTGAATTTTCTAGACATCTGGGAAAAAAATTATAAAAAAGAACCAAGTGATTTGGATAAAAGGAAAAAATAAGAAAAATCATACAAGTTGGTAGAAAAATCAGTGTCCAGGAAGAATAAAAAAAAGTGAAAGGGAAGTGTGCTTGTTGTTTTGGATCAAACTTTGTTCTATAATTAGTGCTTATTTTAGACCAATCTTAGTTCTAAAATTTCAATTGAAAATTAGTGTGAAAACAAGTGCCAAAATTAGAGGTTTCTTGAGTCTTTTTTTTGTTTTTTTACTCTACTCTAGAGCCATTCTAGGTTTTTCTTTGAATCCTAGCTTTCTTTTATGTGCTTTTCATTGCTTTAATTGCTAAATAATCCTTGAAAAATTGTCTTGTTAAAACTCTATTGGTTTAGCTTTCATTTCATTTTTTGTCTTTGGTTATTGCTTGTCTCTTTGTTTCCTTGTTTGTGAGTTGCCATATAGGGAATTGAAAAGGAGGATTGGTGCCATCCATTAAAGATTTGAGTCAAGAAGAAAGAGGCCAACGACCTTAAGAGCTATTGGACTAAGAAGCACTCCAAATTGAGTGAAACACCAAAGAGAGAACAGCCACCAAAATTGAGAACTTTCTTTTGTAATTTTGTAATTGGCAATTTACTTGTAATTGGACACTTGTACGATTACCTTCATTGCTTTCAAATTTTGTAACAAAAGAGCTTTTCATTGGAAGTAAGTGATGCAATCCTACTCCGCAAGGGCATTGGATAGAAAAACTCCAAGTAGATTGGGCCAGAGATGCAAGAGAAGGCCCTAGGGTTCTTATGAGCCTTAGGGTAGATTTCGGGCCCATGGGCTAAGTACGAGCCCGCTTATCTTTGTAAATATTAGATTAAGGTTTCATTATTTTTGGGCCTTGTATTTAGGGCTCCATAATGTAGGTAGGGTACCCTAGAAATATAGGATTTTTCAGCCCTTGTATTTTAGGGCACCTAGACTAGTTTTTGTATTAGGGGTAGTTTTGTAATTTCACATGCACTAAGTGGATATTTGATGTGTGTGGTTGGAAATAAATTTAATTGAATTGGTAGAAGCCCAATCCAATTAAATTTTAGAGGGGGAGGTGAGCATTTGCTTACTACACCCCATTGCCACATCATATAGTCACACTTTGTGCATGTCCTTCATGCTTTTCATGCCTCATGACACCTAAGCACACTTAGTGGAGAATCTTGGAATTGATCTTGGATTAGTGGGCTGAACCATAACTAAAATTCACTAATCATAATTAGTGAAATTTTGGCTCCAAAGTTTGGCTCCACAAATTCAATTTCAAATTCAAGTGAAATTTGAATTTCCCTCCAATTTTGTGTGACACTTAGGCTATAAATAGAGGTCATGTGTGTGCATTTTTTTGAACTTTGATCATTTGAATATTAACTTCAGATTTCAGAGCTCCTTTTGAGCACAAAATTTCGTGCTCTTCTCTCCCTCTCCCTTCATTCATCTCCTTCTTCCTCCAAGCTCTTATCCATGGCCTCCTATGGTGGTGAGCTTCTTCTAGACTCATCTTCTCCTTGAAGTGGCGTCTCCTCTATCTCTTCCTTCTCCATTCCGCTGCCATTTATCTTCCAAGAAGCAAAGGAATCCATTGATGAAGAAGATCCTAGGCCTACAAGCTCCAATGGAGCTTGCATCATGTGGTATCAAGAGCATCTTCATCTAGGTGATGTTCTTTTGCTTCCTCTATCTTTTTGTTCGGTGAATTCTCTTTAATTCCTTGTTCTTCATCTTATTCTCCATGTATATCCTCCATTGTCTTGTGTTAGGATCCGCCTAGTTTACATTTCTTACACTTTAATTTCTTGCTTACTTTCATAGCTTATTTTCTTTACTAGTCACGCCTAGTTTATCTTGTTATTGCATAATACATTCTTCTTGCTTATCACGCTTATCTTGAGTTCTTTTGAACCCTAGCTTTTACCTTTTGCAAACCCCCAAGATGAAAGAACCACAACTTAGGAACCAACATGAGTCACCATTCATCTAGTGTTAATGGTGAGGGTACTGGTCATAAGGACCCTCGATCTAGAATATTAGATGAGTTGAGTTCCCTCAAGTTATGGAAAGAAAAACTAGAAAGAAAAGAAAAAGGAAAAGAGAGGATAGAAATAAGTCAAGATGAGAGGGAACAAATAAGGGAATAAGAAATAAAGAAAATACTAAAAGAGTTAAGAAAAGAAAAAACATGCCCCCTATAGTAGTCATGACTCCTGCAAGAGCCTAAGTGAAGAACTTAATGACTATTATAAAGGAAGGCATAGGTCACATCCTAGAAAAGAAAAGAAAGCCTTAAGTATAAGACTAAGAGAAAAGAAAAGAAAAGAAAGCCTTAAGAGGCTAACATTAACCTCTCATACTTCCATGGGAAGGACAATGTAGAGGCTTATTTAGATTGGGAAATGAAAGTTGAGAAACTCTTCGCTTGCCATCATACAAGTGAGGAAAGGAAGGTTCCTTTGGCTACCCTTAGCTTCCAAGGGTATGCCATCTATTAGTGGACTTCCCTAGTTAGGGAAAGAAGGATTCGTGGGGATCCTCCAATAGAGTATTGTAATGACTTAAAAAGTGCCCTTAGGAAGAGGCACATTCCCTCCTACTATTAAAGGGTGCTCATGGATAAGCTCCCAAGGCTTAGACAAGGGAGTGTGAGTATTGAAGGGTATAGGCAACAAATGAAACTACTCCTTTTGAGATTTGGGCTTAAGGAGGAGGAAAGAACAAGTATTGCTAGGTTCCTTAGTGGACTTAATATGGAATTGAGGAACAAGGTTGAGCTCCTTCCATATAGGGACCTAGATGACCTAGTCCAACTTTGCATAAGGGTAGAGCAACAACTTAAAAGGAAGCCTACTTCAAAATCTTATGGCTCTCACTCTTATCCAAAGAAAGACCAAGGTCAAGACATCTTAAGGGCTGCACCTTCTAAACCCAAAGATAATAAGAGGGATGAGGAAGAAAAACTAGAAAAACAAAAGAAAAAAGAAGAATAGTAAGTCCTTCACTTCAAAGGCCAAGGGGAATGAAAAAGAGGAAAAGGATTCCTCCAAGAAGATTATTAAGAAGGAAAATCATTTTGCAACAAAAGGTGATATCAAAAGAGCACTCCTTCTTAAACAATCCTTCTACCTTCTTCTATCAAGGGAAACATCCCTTAGCACTGTCATACCTCTTAAGCTTGAGGTTATTCCTCAAGTAAAGGAACAAAGTTTGTGTTGCAATCCTCAAACACCTTCACAGGTGGACAAAGATCAACTAACTATGAAAGATAAGAGGGATAAGGAAGAAAGACTAGAAAAACAAAAGAATAAGAAGGATAGTAAGGCCTTGTCATCAAAGGCCAAGGGGAAGGAAAAAGAGGAAAAGGATTCTGCCAAGAAGATTGTTAAGAAGGAAAATCATTTTGCAACAAAAGGTGATATCAAAAGAGCACCCTTCTTAAACAATCCTTCTACCTTCTCCTATCATGGGAAACATCCCTTAGCACTGTCATACCTCTTAAGCTTGAGGTTTGTCCCATATTTTTCTATACTTGTAGCACCACTCATTGAGTTGGTGAGGAACCATGTTCCCTTATGGGAAGAGGCCCAGGCAAGGGGTTTTCAAATCTTACCCTACTCTAACATACCCAACACCACTAATATATATGTTTTTATTCTTTTTACAGGTGTCGAGGGAAGAAGCCCAAAATTTCAAGAACCTCTAGATTTGAGGTCAAATCCTTTTCAAGGGGGAAGGGATGATGCAATCCTACCCCCCAAGGGTATTGATAGAAGACTCCAAGAAGATTGGGTCAAAGATGTAGGAAAAGGCCCTAGGGTTCTCATGAGCCATAGGGTAGATTTTGGGCCTATAGGCTAAGTATGAGCCCACTTTTCTTTGTAAATATTTGAATAGGTTTTCCTTCATTTGGGCCGTGTATTTTGTCCTACAAATTAAGGGCACCCTACCCTACAAGTTAAGGGTACCCTAGTAGTATAGGGTTTTTAGCCTTATATTTTAGGGCATTTTGAGTAGTCTTTATAGTAGAAACTTTCTTGTATTTTCATGTATTTTTTTTTTTGGGGGGGGGGGGGGGGGGGGGGGGGGGGATGAGGCTTGTACCAAAAGCTAGGATAGGACTCCCTTTGGAGGAAAAGAAAGATGGAGAGAAAGATCTCTTTGGATCACAATTTTTAACGAAAAAAAAGGGAGAGAACTTGAACTTTTTCTTGTGTCTCATAAGACTCTGTTTTGTCGAGTTACAACAAGTGTTACACATGCCTATAATTATAGACTACGTAGCTTCCTTTCTTCCTCCCTGGAGACAACTTGAGAAACTTCTTTGAGAAAAATTCCTTGGTAAGCTGAAGCTCATGTACACACACCCCTCTTATATCTCAGCTCACCTCCTAGAGACCCTTCCTTGAGAAGATTCCTAAGTAAGCTTGGCATGAGTTACGCACCTTTCTCACAGCTCAGCGGTCACACTTTGATATGACAAGCTAGAGCTTATCTACTCACCCCCTAT